>NC_066577.1:7474365-7479365 GCF_024679095.1 Eriocheir sinensis
TATTTGAATTTTAGGAAGAAGCGCGTATGTGGTTTGAATGTAGTATGTTGTGGACAGAGAGAGGATCTGTCTTTTGAGAGCATGTTGAATTATGTTGTGTATGTTGCCCGCCCTCGTATGGAGTATGCATCTCATGTGTGGGGGGGCTCCACTCACACAGCTCTTCTGGACAGAGTGGAGGCTAAGGCTCTTCGTCTAATCAGCTCTCCTCCTCATACTGATGGTCTTCTACCTCTTAAATTCCGTCGCTATGTTGCCTCTCTCTCTATCTTCTATCGCTATTTTCACGCTGACTGCTCTTCTGAACTTGCTAACTGCATGCCTCCCCCCCTCCCGCGGCCCCGCTGCACACGACTTTCTACTCATGCTCATCCCTATACTGTCCAAACCCCTTATGCAAGAGTTAACCAGCATCTTCACTCTTTCATCCCTATACTGTCCAAACCCCTTATGCAAGAGTTAACCAGCATCTTCACTCTTTCATCCCTATACTGTCCAAACCCCTTATGCAAGAGTTAACCAGCATCTTCACTCTTTCATCCCTATACTGTCCAAACCCCTTATGCAAGAGTTAACCAGCATCTTCACTCTTTCATCCCTATACTGTCCAAACCCCTTATGCAAGAGTTAACCAGCATCTTCACTCTTTCATCCCTATACTGTCCAAACCCCTTATGCAAGAGTTAACCAGCATCTTCACTCTTTTATCCCTCACGCTGGTAAACTCTGGAGCAATCTTCCTTCATCTGTATTTCCTCCTGCCTACGACTTGAACTCTTTCAAGAGGAGGGTATCAGGACACCTCTCCTCCCGAAATTGACCTCTCTTTCGGCCACCTCTTTGATTCTTTTTTGTGGGAGCAGCGAGTAGCGGGCTTTTTTTATTATTGTTTCCTTTTTTTGTGTCCTTGAGCTGCCTCCTTTGTTGTAAAAAAAAATGTTGTGTGACTGTAGTGTGGCGTGGTAGAGAGAGGATCTGTCTTTAGAGAGCATGCTGAACTACTCTCTGGGGTTGATGAGACACTAGGGAAACGGTTAGTGAGGACATGGGAAGGGTCTTTGGAGGGCTTCAACACCCACCTCACTTCCCATATATACCTCACCGGGAGTGGCTAGCGCCCGTTCGGTAGGTGACGGTCGATGCGATTGATTGAAGGAGTTAATGGTTTCCGCACTTACTACTTCAGCGGGGAGGTCGTTCCAGTGGCGGATGACTCGGTTAGCGAAGAAACTCCCACCAATGTCTGTGTTGCATCGCTTCGCTTGAATAGGTAGACCGTTATTTCTAGTTCTTAAATTGATATGAGTCGACGGTTTCCGCACTTACTACTTCAGCGGGGAGGTTGTTCCAGTGGCGGATGACTCGGTTGGAAAGAAACTCCTGTCATTGTCCGTACTGCTTCGCCTAGCTTGAAAGGGCAGACCGTTATTTCTAGTTCTTAAATTGATATGAGGTGACGGTATCCGCACTTACTACTTCAGCGGGGAGGTTGTTCCAGTGGCGGATGACTCGGTTAGCGAAGAAACTCCTACCAATATCTGCGTTGCATCTCTTCGCTTGAATGGGCAGCCCGTTGTTTCTAGTTCTTGAGTTGGTCTGTAGCTCTCTCTGAAGTTCTTGAGGTACTTGAAGACCTGAATCATATCCCTTCGTAGGCGTCTCTTGTACAGCGTGAAGAGGTTGAGTCGCTTGAGTCGTTCTTCATACGGTAGGGCTTTCAAGGGTGGAATCATCTCCGTAGCGCGTCCCTGAACTCTCTCTAATAATTCCATGACCTTTCCGTAATTAGGGGACCAGAACTGCACCGCATACTCCAGGTGGGGTCTGACCGTGGAGTTGTATAAGGATAGCATTACTTCCGGCGTCTTGTAATCGAAGTTCCTCGCTATGAACCCTATGTTGGCTTCGTTATGTGCTTTTTTTTACAGTGATTTGTATGTTTTAAGTCACCGTTGGTAGTTACTCCAAGATTCAATTCCGAGCTGTATGTGTGGTTACTGTTTCTGGAACCAAAGAAGAAGAGGAGGAGGAGGAGGAAGAAGAAGAAGAAAAGGAGGAAGAGGAGGAGGAGGAGGAGGAGGAGGAGGAGAAAACAGAGCAGACAGAGAGGAATGAAGAAAACACAAAATACTGAGAGAAACAGATAAAAATAAGAGGAAGAGGAGGAGGAGGAAGAAGAGGAGGAGGAGGAGGAGGAGGAGGAAGAACAAAACTATATTATGGAAAATGGAGAAAGAAGAAATGGAAAAATATTATAACAGAAAGAAGAGAGGAAATGGAGGAGGAGGAGGAGGAGAAGGAGGAGGAGGAGGAGGAGGAGGAGGAGGAAGGAAGGAAGGAAATGACGAAATGAAAGAAGGAATAAGATTTAAAATTAATCTCTCTCTCTCTCTCTCTCTCTCTCTAAGTAGAAACTGTAGTACCTGAGACACTTATAAATATTTAAACCGCATTACTTTTTGATGAGTGTTAAGTGACCTCTCTCTCTCTCTCTCTCTCTCTCTCTCTCCATGAATGTGAAGTTTTATTTTTTGTGTTTGAGAGAGAGAGAGAGAGAGAGAGAGAGAGAGAGAGAGAGAGAGAGAGAGAGAGAGAGAGAGAGAGGAAAGGAGGGAAATGAACCAGAAAAATAATTGGGTTTGAAGAGAGAGAGAGAGAGAGAGAGAGAGAGAGAACGGTTTCCTCAATACTAATGAACCGGAAGTCCCATTTTTGCGATGAAGACCTCTTCTTCTCTCTCTCTCTCTCTCTCTCTCTTTCTGTAATCAAGATCCATTATCTTCTATTTTATGATTAAAGTAAAAATTTTGAGAGAGAGAGAGAGAGAGAGAGAGAGAGAGAGAGAGAGAGAGAGAGAGAGAGAGAGAGTTTACACAAAAGAAAGGAAGGGAATGAATCGAAACAGAGAGAGAGAGAGAGAGTTTACACAAAGAAAGGAAGGGAATGAATCGAAACAGAGAGAGAGAGAGAGAGAGAGAGAGAGAGAGAGAGAGAGAGTTTACACAAAAGAAAGGAAGGGAATGAATCGAAACAGAGAGAGAGAGAGAGAGAGAGAGAGAGAGAGAGAGAGAGAGAGAGAGAGAGAGAGAGAGAGAGAGACAGAGACAGAGAGAGAGAGAGAGAGAGAGAGAGAGAGAGAGAGAGAGAAATTTCATATAGACCTGGATATTATCTCTAATTTAATCGGCCATTTGTGGGTTGTACCGCTGATAACAGGAAACACACTCTCTCTCTCTCTCTCTCTCTCTCTCTCTCTCTCTCTCTCAATGGCTTATTTTCCATTATATTGAAGTGGAATTAAATGTTTTGTCAACGGGGAAATGAGAGAGAGAGAGAGAGAGAATATCCCATTATTTTGTGTTCTAGTGTGACAATAATCCAAATGGTAACTCTCTCTCTATCTATCTATTACACTGTATATTGTATTTTCCTTCGCTATTTTCCAAAAGTTTTCATCTAATCCCAAAAATACATTCGCGAAGGGGAACTCAAATATAGGGAAAGATTGAGGGATTAGAGAGAGAGAGAGAGAGAGAGAGAGAGAGAGAGAGAGAGAGAGAGAGAGAGAGAGCATTTGAATAAGGAAAAAAAAGGAAAGAAGGAAGGAAAAGTATCAAGCAATATGAGAGAGAGAGAGAGAGAGAGAGAGAGAGTTCACAGATCATTAACATATATATAATCCAATTTTTTCGCTTAAATCGTTTTCAGGGTTATCCGTAAATCAAGTTATAATTAATGTCATTTATTTATGCTTAATTAGGGACAGAGTGCAGTCATTTGTTGTGTAGATTGGATTATGAAATTACCAGTTATTAGTTAGGTAGAAATAACGGATTGCTTCTTCTTCTTCTTCTTCTTCTTCTTCTTCTTCTTCTTCTTCTTCTTCTTTTTCTTCTTCTTGTAATTCTTTTTCTTCTTCTTCTTCTTCTTCTTCTTCTTCTTCTTCTTCTTCTTCTTCTTCTTCTTCTTCTTCTTCTTCTTCTTCTTCTTCTTCTTCTTCTTCTTCTTCTTCTTCTTCTTCTTCTTCTTCTTCTTCTTCTTCTTCTTCTTTTTGCAAGCTCTTCCTCACCGACACAGAACTAAGGACAGCTTCTTCTTCTTCTTCTTCTTCTTCTTCTTCTTCTTCTTCTTCTTCTTCTTCTTCTTCTTCTTCTTCTTCTTCTTCTTCTTCTTCTTCTTCTTCTTCTTCTTCTTCTTCTTCTCCTAAATCAATCCTCCCTTCATTGTGTTCCAAGCTCTCATCTATACAGTTTATCTAATTTAATCTCTTACGTGTTGGTCTATGGCTTGGTTAGATTTCCTTAATTTGGGTCTGATGGGAAGCCTCTGTTCTATGTGGCGCAGGCAAGTGTTTATAGTGGCGCCATCCTGCTACCCCCCAGAGCTCATAGGATTGATAGATGGTCTTCCGGACAGCATGTGGGTAGTCTTAGGCCATTCGGCGGTGAGTGAAAAATACCAGCGTTGGGCATCGGGTGGGGCTCGAACTCGTGGTCTCCTGGATGCAGCGCCGGCACGGTAACCACTCAGCCACCTCGGGAACTCTGTAGAAATGTTTTAATCTTCATTCCATCAAGTTTTGTATAAATATTAAGCAGACTTCTGGCATTAAACAGCTCAGAGGAAGTTGCCATTTTTTTTGTGTTGGGAATAACTGGAATTTATACTTACTTAAAAAATATATAGCTTGTTAGTTAAGATATACATACTCGCCTACACATACATACATACATACATTCATACATATACATATACATATTAAGCAGATTTCTGGCATTAAACAGCTTAGAGGAAGTTGCCATTTTTTTTTTTTGTGTTGGGAATAACTAGAATTTATACTTAAAAAATATATAGCTTGTTAGTTAAGATATACATACACGCCTACACATACACATACATACATACATACATACATACATACATATACATATAAATATTAAGCAGACTTCTGGCATTAAACAACTTAGAGGAATTTGGCATTTTTTAGAGTAAGTTGCCTT
>NC_066577.1:7489365-7491865 GCF_024679095.1 Eriocheir sinensis
GGAGGAGGAAGAGGAGGAAATTTAAGAGGTGTAAGAGGAGGAAAAAATGAGGAAAAAGGAGGAGAAAAAGTGGAGGAAATTGCAAGGGATTTGAGGAGGAGGAGGAGGAGGAGGAGGAGGAGGAGGAGGAGGAGGAGGAGGAGGTCAGGGAAGATTATCAAAAAGAGGAGAGAGATAAGGAAGAAGAGGATGATTATAATGAGGAGGAGGAGGAGGAGGAGGAGGAGGAGGAGGAGGAGGAGGTAGTGATGTTGGTGGTCAATACTTTGGTGGAGATGACCTTTCCTGGCCTTTCTAACCCTCCTCCTCCTCCTCCTCCTCCTCCTCCTCCTCCTCCTCCGCCTCCTCATCATCCTCCGCCTCCTCTTCCTCCTCTTCCAATTTTATCCTAACCTCCTATTCACTTTTTTTTCTTAATTTAATATTTTTTTCATCTTCTTCCTCTTCATCTCCTCCTCCTCCTCTTCCTCCTCCTCCTCCTCCTCCTCCTCCTCTTCCTCCTCTTCCAATTTTATCCTAACCTCCTATTCACTTTTTTTTTTCTTAATTTAATCTTTTTTTCATCTTCTTCCTCTTCATCTCCTCCTCTTCCTCCTCCTCCTCCTCCTCCTCCTCCTCCTCCTCCTCTTCCTCATCAGAGCAAAAATGACAGTAGAAAAAACAATATTGGCCTCCTGACAGCTTGGAAGAGGAGGAGGAGGAGGAGGAGGAGGAGGAGGTTAGAGATAGTTCTAAAGTGAGCTTGCTCTCAAAAGGAGCATTAAGTGACACGATTAATCTAGCTCTCTTTCTTTACTTGACAATATGTGAGAGAGAGAGAGAAAGAAAATAATGATGAAAATAATGACGCTCTCTCTCTCTCTCTCTCTCTCTCTCTCTCTCTCGCTCTCTCTCTCTCTCTCTCTCTCTCTCTCTCTCTTTCTTCCTTTTAAATTGCATGATCTCGTTTCATTTTATTTCTTCTCATTCTTCTTCTTCCTCCTCCTCCTCCTCCTCCTCCTCCTCCTCCTCCTCCTGCTCCTCTTCTTCTTTTTTCTTTTGCATTATGTATATTGTGTGTGTGTGTGTGTGTGTGTGTGTGTGTGTGTGTGTGTGTGTGTGTGTGTGTGTGTGTGTGTATGATTGCTCTATTGGATGTGTATTGCTTTTCCTCTTCTTCTTCTTCTTCTTCCTCTTCTTCTTCCTCTTCTTCTTCTTCTTCTTCTTCTTCTTCTTCTTCTTCTTCTCTTATTATTATTATTATTATTATTATTTTTTATTATTTTATTACTATCAAAAAATAGAGAGAGAGAGAGAGAGAGAGAGAGAGAGAGAGAGAGATTCAGAAGTATTTGCATCGTCTCTTTTCCCTTGTGTCCTTAAGATTGATAGTGAGGAGGAGGAAGAAGAGGAGGAGGAGGAGGAAGAAGAGGAGGAGGAGGAGGAGGAGGAGGAGGAGGAGGAGGAGGATTGGGAAACAGAGGTAGAGATGGAATCGGGAAAAGGAAGATTGATATTGAGATAGAGGAAGAGGAGGAGGAGGAGGAGGAGGAGGAGGAGGAGGAGGAGGAGGAGGAGGAGGAGGAAGAAGAGGAGGAGGAAGGTACATTAGAAGAAACATGGAAACTTATACCAGAAGGAAGGAAGGAAGGAAGGAAGGGAGAAAGGAAGGAAGGAAGGAAGGGAGAGAGGAAGGAAGGAAGGAAGGAAGGAAGGAAGGAAGGAAGGAAGGGAGAAAGGAAGGAAGGAAGTGAGGAAAGAAGGAAGGAAGGAAGGAAGGGAGGAATGGGTTGAAGGAAGGAGGGGAGGAAGGAAGGAAGGAAGGAAGGAAGGAAGGAAGGGAGGAATGGGTTGAAGGAAGGAAGGAAGGAAGGAAGGAAGGAAGGAAGGGAGAGAGGAAGGAAGGAAGGAAGGGAGAGAGGAAGGAAGGAAGGAAGGAAGGGAGGAAGGAAGGAAGGAAGTGACGAAAGAAGGAAGGGAGGAATGGGTTGAAGGAAGGGAGGGAGGGAGGGAGGGAGGGAGGAAGAAAGAAAGAAAGAAAAAAGAAAGAAAGAAAGAAAGAAAGAAAGAAAGAAAATCCTTGCACTCACTAACCCATTGATCAGCTTTCCATTACAATATCCTTCTTTTAGTTTCTCATTTTCTCACATTAAAGCTAGCTCTAACTCACTAACTTCGCCCGCTCCGCAAGAGATCTTACCCGGCGCTATAGGGAGAAGATAACGTAGAAAACACAAATATATGAAGAAAAGATGAAAGAGATAGCGATTTCTTAAGCACCGGGAGGCAGTATGGGCCAGGGAAGAGTCACACAACACGGCTTCACTCTAAAAAAAATTCGCCCGCTCCACAAGAGATCTTACCCGGCGCTATAGGGAGAAGATAAGGTAGAAAACACAAATATATGAAGAAAAGAAGTATGGGTCAAGGAAGGAGTCATACAGCACGGGTCCACTATAAAAAATGTTCGCCCGCTCTACTACAAAACTGGGCCGTCCGCAAAACCCCTCAAGGAAGCCTA
>NC_066577.1:7511121-7536121 GCF_024679095.1 Eriocheir sinensis
AGGTGATTTAAAGAAAGAAATAATGAAGGAAGGAAGGAAAGAAAATGAAAAGGGGAAAAAATGGGAAAATAATCAAGTCATTTATTTTGGTTTATTCTGAAAGAGGGGAAAAAATAGATCATAATGTATATATCCAAAGGTAATTTAAAGATAGATATAAGTAAGGAAGGAAGGAAAGAAGAAAGAGAGAGGAAAAAATGTGAAAAAAATCAAATCTTTAATATGTGTTTATTCACTAAAAGGGTTAAAAGATAGTTACTAATGTACTTATCTGAAGTTATTTTGAAAAGTGGAAAGTGGAGAAAAGGAAAAAAACTTACTTTATTTTGTTTTTATTAAGAAAAGTGAGGAAAAGATCGTTATGGATTTGTTTACAGTGATCTATTTGGAGACAGGAAAAAAAGAAAAAAGGAAAAGAAAGAAATCATAGTTTTTGGTGAGAAATTACTCATCCGTTCATTAAAATTTGTTTCCCTGGATAATGATTAAAAGTAAGTTAGCTTTTCAATCAATATTCACTGAGAAAAAATTAAAAAATAGCCATTCAATTTATACTCATTGGCGCAGAAAAAGGGAAAAAAATACAAGTTCCCATCTGTATATAGAAAAACAATTAGCATACTCTTATTCAATTGTTAGTTAGCTTTTCAATCAATATTCACTGAGAAAAAAAAATAAAAAATAGCCATTCATTTTATACTCATTAGGTCAGAAAAAGGGAAAAAAAATACAAGTTCCCATCTGTATATAGAAAAACAATTAGCATACTCTTATTTAATTGTTAATAGCTTTTCAATCAATATTCACTGAGAAAAAAAATGAAAAAATAGCTATTCAATTTATACATATTGACTCAGAAAATGGGAAAAAAAACAAGTTACCATCTGAAAAACACTCATTCATTCATAAGTGTTTGTTTACCTAGATAATGATTTAAAGAAAGTTAGCTTTTCAATCAATATTCACTGAGAAAAAAAATGAAAAAATAGCTATTCAATTTATACATATTGACTCAGAAAATGGGAAAAAAACAAGTTACCATCTGTATATAGAAAAACAATTAGCATACTCTTATGTAATTGTTAGTTAGCTTTTCAATCAATATTCACTGAGAAAAAAATGAAAAAATAGCTATTCATTTAAACTTATTGACTCAGAAAAAGGGAAAAAAAACAAGTTACCATCTGAAAACACTCATTCATTCATAAGTATTTGTTTACCTGGATAATGATTAAAAGAAAGTTAGCTTTTCAATCAATATTCACTGAGAAAAATAAATGAAAAAATAGCCATTCATTTTATACTCATTAGGTCAGAAAAAGGGAAAAAAATACAAGTTCCCATCTGTATATAGAAAAACAATTAGCATACTCTTATTCAATTGTTAATAGCTTTTCAATCAATATTCACTGAGAAAAAAAATTAAAAAATAGCTATTCAATTTATACATATTGACTCAGAAAATGGGAAAAAAAACAAGTTCCCATCTGTATATAGAAAAACAATTAGCATACTCTTATTCAATTGTTAGTTAGCTTTTCAATCAATATTCACTGAGGAAAAAATGAAAAAATAGCTATTCATTTTATACTCATTAGGTCAGAAAAAGGGAAAAAAATACAAGTTCCCATCTGCATATAGGAAAACAATTAGCATACTCTTATGTAATTGTTAGTTAGCTTTTCAATCAATATTCACTGAGGAAAATAAATGAAAAAATAGCTATTCATTTTATACTCATTAGGTCAGAAAATGGGAAAAAAAACAAGTTCCCAACTGTATATAGAAAGCAATTAGCATACTCTTATTCAATTGTTAGTTAGCTTTTCAATCAATATTCACTGAGAAAAAAATGAAAAAATAGCTATTCAATTTATACTCATTGGGTCAGAAAAAGGGAAAAAAACAAGTTCCCATCTGTATATAGAAAAACAATTAGCATACTCTTATTTAATTGTTAGTTAGCTTTTCAATCAATATTCACTGAGGAAAATAAATGAAAAAATAGCTATTCAGTTTATACTCATTGGCTCAGAAAAAGGAAAAAAAACAAGTTACCATCTGAAAACACTCATTCATTCATAAGTATTTGTTTACCTAGATAATGATTAAAAGAAAGTTAGCTTTTCAATCAATATTCACTGAGAAAAAAAATAAAAAAATAGCTATTCAATTTATACTCATTGGGTCAGAAAAAGGGAAAAAAAACAAGTTCCCATCTGTATATAGAAAACAATTAGCATACTCTTATTTAATTGTTAATAGCTTTTCAATCAATATTCACTGAGGAAAAAAATGAAAAAATAGCTATTCATTTTATACTCATTGGGTCAGAAAAAGGGAAAAAAAACAAGTTCCCATCTGTATATAGAAAAACAATTAGCATACTCTTATTTAATTGTTAATAGCTATAGATAATTTAATTGTTAATAGCTTTTCAATCAATATTCACTGAGAAAAAATGAAAAAAATAGCGATTCTTTTATACATATTGGCTCAGAAAAATGGGAAAAAATCAAGTTCCCATCTGTATATAGAAAAACAATTAGCATACTCTTATTTAATTGTTAGTTAGCTTTTCAATCAATATTCACTGAGAAAAAAATGAAAAAATAGCCATTCAATTTATACTCATTGGGTCAGAAAAAGGGAAAAAAACAAGTTCCCATCTGTATATAGAAAAACAATTAGCATACTTTTATTTAATTGTTAGTTAGCTTTTCAATCAATATTCACTAAGGAAAATAAATGAAAAAATAGCTATTCAATTTATACTCATTGGGTCAGAAAATGGGAAAAAAAGCAAGTTCCCATCTGTATATAGAAAAACAATTAGCATACTCTTATTTAATTGTTAGTTAGCTTTTCAATCAATATTCACTGAGAAAAAAAATTAAAAAATAGCTATTAATTTTATACTCATTAGGTCAGAAAAAGGGAAAAAAATACAAGTTACCATCTGTATATAGGAAAACAATTAGCATACTCTTATTTAATTGTCAATAGCTATAGATAATTTAATTGTTAATAGCTTTTCAATCAATATTCACTGAGAAAAAAAATGAAAAAATAGCTATTCAATTTATACTCATTGGGTCAGAAAATGGGAAAAAAAGCAAGTTCCCATCTGTATATAGAAAAACAATTAGCATACTCTTATTTAATTGTTAATAGCTATAGATGATAATATAAAAGAATCTATTGTCTCTCCCCAGCTGGTTTTATCTTAATTCTCACTGATATAGAGACACACAATGCATTTAGTATTTCTTGATTATTACGAGTATTTTTAATTTTCCAGCGTAACTCATTCAAAAAACTCATTATTATTATTATTATTGTTATCATTTTCGCGCCCCGTCCCGCCCCGCTCTGCCCCGCCAAGCCCCGCCAAGCCCCGCCCCGCCCCGTGTTGCTTCTAATGGCTGTTGTATAAAAGAATAAAATGAAAACAGCTAAATAAAACTTGTCCCGCGCAGATTTAAACCCGTAGTCGCGAACGTGTTTTAATATGTGTTTTTTTTGTGTGTTTTTTTTGTGGATCTGTAAGTGTGTGTGTGTGTGTGTGTGTGTGTGTGTGTGTGTGTGTGTGTGTGTGTGTGTGTGTGTGTGTGAGTGAGTGAGAGAAAGAAAGAAAGAAGGAAAGAGAGAAAATGAAAGAAAATTAAAGAAAAATATATCGAATAAAAAAGAAAACAAGAAAATTTTTAAATACCGCCAAAAAACAGGAAAAAATAAAGAAAAATAAAGAAAATGAAGAAAAAAACAGGAATTCTCTTATCGAATATTTTTTTTCTTTTTTTTCGAATTTAAAAAAAGAAAAATATGAAAAAACAGAGATCATAATAATAATAATAACAATAATAATAATAATAATAATAATAATAATAATAATAATAATAATAATAACAACAACGATAACAACAATTCATTATTTTTTTTCATTCATTCACCAAAAAAAAAAAATCGAAAAAAACAACAAAAAAAAATTCCCAAACACCAATTTCGGGTCACGTGTTTGAGTATGTTTGTTTATTCGTTCGTTTGTTTGTTTGTTTGTTTGTGTCTGGCTTTGTTTGTGTGTTCGTGTGTGTGTGTGTTTGTTGTTTGCACCGAACCGCGAGGAGAAGAAAATTTTGTAAGTGTTGTGATATTTTTTTTTCTTCTTTTGTTTTCTTGTCTTCTTTGTCTTCTTTATTTTGATTCTCTTTTCTTCTCATTTTTCTGTTCTCTTTTCTTCCTTTCTTCCTCTTTTTCTTCCTTTTTCTTCCTTTCCTTCCTCTTTTTCTTCATTTTCTTCCTTTCCTTTAATTTTCTTCTCTGTCTTTTCTTCTTCCTATTCTTTGTCTTCTTTTTCTTCTTTATTTTCTTCTCTTTTTCTTCTTTTTCTTCCTCTTTTTCTTCCTTTTTCTTCCTTTCCTTCCTCTTTTTTCTTCATTTTCTTCCTTTCCTTTAATTTTCTTCTCTGTCTTTTCGTTTTCTTCCTCTTCTTTGTCTTCTTTTTCTTCTTCATTTTCTTCATTTTTCTTCTCTTTTTCTTCCTTTTTATTCCTTTCCTTCCTCTTTTTCTTCCTTTTCTTCCTTTTCTTTAATTTTCTTCTCTGTCTTTTCTTCTTCCTATTCTTTGTCTTCTTTTTCTTCTTTATTTTCTTCTCTTTTTCTTCTTTTTCTTCCTCTTTTTCTTCCTTTTTCTACCTTTTTCTTCTCTTTTTCTTCTTTTTCTTCATTTCCTTTAATTTTCTTCTCTGTCTTTTCTTCTTCCTATTCTTTGTCTTCTTTTTCTTCTTTATTTTCTTCCTTTTTCTTCTCTTTTTCTTCCTCTTTTTCTTCCTCTTTTTCTTCCTCTTTTTCTTCCTTTTTCTTCTTTTTCTTCATTTCCTTTAATTTTCTTCTCTGTCTTTTCTTCTTCCTATTCTTTGTCTTCTTTTTCTTCTTTATTTTCTTCCTTTTTCTTCTCTTTTTCTTCTTTTTCTTCCTCTTTTTCTTCCTTTTTCTTCCTCTTTTTCTTCATTTTCTTCCTTTCCTTTAATTTTCTTCTCTGTCTTTTCTTCTTCCTATTCTTTGTCTTCTTTTTCTTCTTCATTTTCTTCATTTTTCTTCTCTTTTTCTTCTTTTTCTTCCTTTCCTTCCTCTTTTTCTTCATTTTCTTTAATTTTCTTCTCTGTCTTTTCTTCTTCCTATTCTTTGTCTTCTTTTTCTTCTTTATTTTCTTCCTTTTTCTTCTCTTTTTCTTTTTTTTCTTCCTCTTCTTTTTCTTCTCTTTTTCTTTTCCTTTTTAATTCCTTTCCTTTCCTTTTTTTCTTCGTGTTCCAATTGTCTTCTCTCTCTCTCTCTCTCTCTCTCTCTCTCTCTCTCTCTCTCTCTCTCTCTCTCTCTCTCTCTCATTTTCTTCTTCACCTTCTTTCTCTTCCTTCCTTCCTTCCTTCCTTCCTTGTCTTCCTTTTCTTGTTGTTTTCATTTTTCTTCTTTTTATGTTCATTTTCTTCCTTCCTTTATTTCTTATCCTATTGTTTTCTTCCTTTTCTTCTTCCTGTTGTTGTTGTTTTGTCTTTTTCTTCTTCTTCTTCTTCTTCTTTTTCTTCTTTGTCTTCTTGGTTTATTTTATCATAATTCTACTTCTTCTTTCTTTCTATTTCTATTGTTTCCTCTTCCTCCTCTCCCTCCTCTTCCTCCTCTTCCTCCTCTTCTTCCTCTTCCTCTTCCTCCTCCTCTTTTCATTGTGTGTTAACTTTTATCTCCTCCTCCTCTTCCTCCTCCTCTTCCTCCTTCTCTTCCTCTTCCTTTTCTTTCCTTCCTTCTTCTTTTATGGGTCCTTTTATTGCCGTGTTCCTCCTCCTCCTCCTCCTCCTCCTCCTCTTCTTCTTCTTCTTCTTCTTTATTCTCTTCCTCTCTTCTTCTCTATTATTATATTATTTAACTGTATTTCTTTATATATATGTAACTTTTCCTCCTCCCAGATTACCTCCTCCTCCTCCTCCTCCTCCTCCTCCTCCTCCTCTTCATCTTCATCCCCCCAAAATCATCTAACCTATTTTTCATTTTCATTTTTTTTTTCACTAACAAATATTAATGATTTTTTTTCAGGTGTTTGAGATCTCTTAATTAATCTTACCTGTCTGTTTCTCTCTCACCTGTGTTTATTGATCTATTTATTTTTATTATTTTTTTTATTTATGTTTATGTATAATTAATAACACCTTCGTTTTGTTTATATTACTTTGTTTTTTTGTGTGTTTTTTGTGGTTTTGTAACAAGTTTTTTTCTTTTTTTTAATTCTATCCACAGAAAGTATTTTTAATGTATGTATATTATGTTTATTTACTAATTGACTTAACCCGGTGGTAGTGGTATCAGCGGGGACCATGTTTCTTAATGGTCCCTCCAAGCGAGAAAAATGAGAAAAAATCACCCTCACACAAACCATTTCAAAATATATATCAAAGCATTTGTGATCAGATTATGTGTCATCTATTTTGGGGGTTTATATCATGGCACAAATTTGGCCCGTCGCTGCTACACGGTAAAGCCACAAATTTGGCCCGTCGCTGCTACACGGTAAAGCCACAAATTTAACCCTTCACTCCTACACGGTAAAGCCACAAATTTGGCCCGTCACCCCTACACGGTAAAGCCACAAATTTGGGCCGTCGCTGCTACCGGGTTAAGTCAATTTTTCGTTTATACAGAAGCTACTTTTTCTATCATCTGCTATTGTATAAATTTTACCAACTTTTATAAACTCTTACAAATCTTCCCCTTCCTTCCTTCCCCCACGACAACAGCCACTCTCACATTCTCATACGTGTACATATGTATGATAGAATTGTTGATATTAATACACAAAACACTATTTGAACAGTTTTTTGCACAGAATATAATAAGTTTTTTTTTTTCATATTTACACAGTCGCATGTCCAATTTTTTTTTTTTTTTTATTTACAAGAGAGTATATATAGATTTTCCTCATTATTTACAGAATGTCAATTTTGTACATGTATTTTAATTAATAGACGAATATATATATACATTTTTTTTTTGGACATTTATAGAAGAATATATGTACATTTATTTCTCATTTACATATATATATACACACACATTTATAGCTCATTTACAGAATATATATAATCATTTTTTCCAACATTTACAGAACTATATAAACATTTTTTTGCAAATTTGTGAAGATATATATATAAAACATTGCTACCTGATGATTTCTATAAACATTTTTTTGCAGATTAACAAAATACTTATAAAAATTCTCTTGCCAACATTTACTAATTAAGAGACATTTATAAACATTTTTTTGCAGACTAACAAAATACTTATAAAAATTCTCTTGCCAACATTTACTGCCTAAGAAACATTTATAAACATTTTTTGCAGATTAACAAAATACTTATAAAAATTCTCCTGCCAACATTTACTACTTAACAAACATTTATAAGCATTTTTTTTGCAGATTTACACAAGGAAATCTATACATTATTTTAGGCACATTTACATAACAATATTTAAACTTATTTCCCACATTTATATTATCTTAACATTATTTTTTTTCGCATTTACTGACAAATATATCAATTATTATGTTATTACTTTTTTTATCATCTGTTATTTAATGAAGGAACCCAGGTTATATATACTAATTATTATTATTATTTTTATTATTATTATTATTATTATTATTATTATTATTATTATTATTATTATTATTATTATTGGTATTAGTATTATTGTCATGTTAATATAGATGTTTTTTTTAATATTCACAGCTACATATTAACACACACACACACACACACACACACACACACACACACACACACACACACACACACACACACACACACACACGCACACACACACACACGGCCGTAGTCGTAGTAGTAGTGGTGACACACTTAATAGATATTTTTTTACTTTACATTTTACTTATAAATGAATATAAAAATGTTGCTTTTTTTTGAGTGAGAAATAGAGGAAAGAGTAATTAAGGAGAAATATGAATTAATGGATAAATAAATAAGTTAATAAATAGCTAAATAGGCAATGAAGAAAGCACACTAGGAGTTAATAATAATAATAATAATAATAATAATAATAATAATAATAATAATAATAGCGCTTTCATATCGAGGAAAATAAAGAAAAACAAACAAGATTAAACGAGAGATTTCATTGTTTTCTTTATAATCCAAAATTTTTATAAGAATGAAAAAAAAACAAAAATATAATTGGTCAAATATTTTTTTCTTTCACATATCTGGATAATTTTTTTGTGTAATTCATTTTTTTTGTGTTTTTCATTCATCCATTTTCATCGTGTGTGTGTGTGTGTGTGTGTGTGTGTGTGTGTGTGTGTGTGTGTGTGTGATTGTGTGAGTATTGAAAATCATATATATAATTGTGTATAATCCAATGTAATTATCATTATTATTATTATTATTATCATTCGTTAATTCTTATCGCTAAAGAGAGCAACAGTTAGCGGGCTTTTTTTTATATATCTTCTTTTTGTTGCCCTTGAATGAGTTGCTTTCTATGCCGTAAAAAAACAATTATCATCATTATCATCATCATCTCTAATTACTAACCCCGTACCATTGCAGCCTAACACACGCGTTCCCTTCCAGCCCCCCGTTACGGTAGCCCGCGAGTAACAATAGCACACAGCTTATATATACAAGTACTTACCGCTCATTCAGTCACCAGCCGCGTCTCCCTCTCACCTAGGACCTAACCACCACCTCGAGGCCCCGGCTTGAACAGGTGTGCGCAGGTAGGCCTCTCGTCCCTGGGGTAATGGCCGGGGAGGGGGAAAGAGGGGGGGGGGGGTTGGTGTTGGTAATAGTCTGTGGGAAGGTGTTTGGTAGCCAGCCGTGTTGAGGCCGTTCAGAAGGTGCCTACGTTCTACCGGAGCCCAGAGGAAAAACTATTTTGTGTTTGTGTTACTTAATTCAATATCAGCGGGGATCATGTTTCTTAATGGTCCCACTAAGCGAGAAAAATGAGAAAAAATCACCCCTCACATAAACCATTTCATAATATATATCAAAGCATTTGTGATCAGTTTATGCATCATCTATTTTGGGGGTTTATATCATGGCACAAATTTGGCCCGTCGCTGCTACACGGTAAAGCCACAAATTTGGCCCGTCGCTGCTACACGGTAAAGCCACAAATTTGGCCCGTCGCTGCTACACGGTAAAGCCACAAATTTGGCCCGTCACTGCTACACGGTAAAGCCACAAATTTGACCCGTCGCTGGTACACGGTAAAGCCACAAATTTGGCCCGTCGCTGCTACACGGTAAAGCCACAAATTTGGCCCGTCTCTGCTACACGGTAAAGCCACAAATTTGGCCCGTCGCTGCTACACGGTAAAGCCACAAATTTGGCCCATCGCTGCTACACGGTAAAGCCACAAATTTGGCCCGTCGCTGCTACACGGTAAAGCCACAAATTTGGCCAGTCGCTGCTACACGGTAAAGCCACAAATTTGGCCCGTCGCTGCTACCAGTGATAAATACAATTTTAATACAAATACAACTCTATCTAATGCACCCCTGCAGTGCCCGCGCCCATCTCGTGCTGAAGGCGATATGGTGTTTCGTCTCCTAAATATATTGCTTTCCAGCGCCTCTTGGTATAACTTTATGTTCGTTGTAGTTATTTGAATTTGTTATCCCGTACAAACTGCTTCACACACCCGCGGTAAACACAAACTGACGCATCGCCACTGCCGCGGAGATACAAGCGAGAGACACCACGCGGGTCTGTCAGGGTGCCGGGGAGGAGGGGAAAGGGTCGGGGGTTGGCCGGGACGCGAGGCATACCTGTTCACACCTGGTCCGCCTGGCCTCGACACACCTGTAGATAATGAAGCCCCTCGTTGATGAGTCCCACCTGCACTTACCTGTAGACTAATTAGCAGGGTGTGTATATATATGACCTGGATATTCCCTAGTAGTGATGGCTCCGAAGAGAGTTATGATTATTATTATTATTATTATTATTATTATTATTATTGTTATGGTTTTAATTAGATTGGTCCCCTTGTAGAAGTATTAACTACTACTACTACTACTACTACTACTACTACTACTACTACTACTACTACTACTACTATTTTTATACGAAGCCTGCATAGTTTCGTAGCAATTATTACTACTACTACTACTACTACTGCTACCACTACTAATACTAATACTACCACTACTAGTACTGCAATTACTAGATAGTTTAAGTATATGCAAGTAGTAGTTTGAAACCTGCTACCACAACCACTACTACTACTACTACTACTACCAATACCAGTAGTGCATTAAACCCTGTAGTAGTAACCTAACCACTACTACTACCACTACTACTACTACTACTACTACCACCACTACAACTACTACTACTACTACTACCACTACTACTACTACTACAACCACTACCACTTTTGTATATATATAATTTTTGTGTATATATTCTTATTGTTCACTAACGCAGAAATGTCATCTGTTTTTCATTGTTATTTGGTTTTCATTATTTCATTAACTATCTATCTATCTATCTATCTATGTATCTATCTATCTATCTATCTGGTCCTCTCTATTCCTTTCCTCCTCCTCCTCCTCTTTTTCATTTTTTCCATCATAATCATCATCAATACTAAGTTTTCATAGTCTCCTCCTCCTCCTCCTCCTCCTCCTCCTCCCCGCCATTATCCCTTCCCTTCTCTCTTTCCTCCTTTTCTAAAAAATAATAATAAGTTAAGTTTTCTGTACGAGGATTTGAATGAATGCGAGAGAGTGTGTGTGTGTGTGTGTGTGTTTTCCTAGGTGTTTCTTCAGTGTGGAAATGTTCTAATATTTTTTTTTTTCTCAGGAGGATCTGGGATGATTTTGTTGTTGTTGTTGTTGTTGTTGTTGTTGTTTTTGGAAATGAAACTTATTAATAATTCCCAATTCAACTAAACTCGATAATCTTTTTTTTTTTTTTTGTCTGAATTTCTATGTATTTAGTTTTATCGATGTTCTTGTTGTTCTTGTTGTTGTTGTTGTTGTTGTTGTTGTTGTTGTTCTTGTTGTTGCATTCACTTCAACTCAACTTCTCTCCTTTCAAATAAAACAAAAGAAAAAAAAAAGAAAAAAAATAGCAACTCCCAAATATCTTAAACTGCATTGCTCTTGTTGTTGTTGTTGTTGTTGTTGTTGTTGTTGTTGTTGTTGTTGTTGTTGTTGTTGTTGTTGTTTAAATACCGAATATTCCTCCCTCCCAGCCAAGCACCACCACCACCTATAGATATTATTATTGTTATTATTATTATTATTATTATTATTATTATTATTATTATCATTATTATTATTATTATTGTTATTGTTAGTATTTTCGTCTTGCGGATGAGACGGAGAGAGCGAGAGAGAGAGAGAGAGAGAGAAAGAGAGAAAGAAAATTTAAAGAAAGTAAGATAGAGAGAGAGAGAAAAAGAAATTGATAGAGATAGAGAGAGAGAGAAGAGCGGGCTGTCCCAAAATCATTCAAAATAGTCATCTTTATTACCTCAAAATTATGAACATTATTGCAACTATTAAAACTATTACTAGCACTAACATTATTGATATGTTGCTATTGTTACTACTACTACTACTACTGCTACTACTGCTACTACTACTACTATTACTGCTACTATTACTACTGTTATTACTATTATTTTCTTGTCTGGGTATGGTCAGATTTTTATTCTCCTTTTTTTAATACCGCAAAAGCTTAATCGCACCAAAGGCATTTCTCTGTTTTGCGTAATGAAAACTTTTGGGCTGGGCTCGAGCGGTCACTCATAAGAACTTAGAAAGACAAAAAGCGAAATATCGAAAGAAGAACATTTGTCTTTATTTGTTATTTATTTATTTGATTGTAACGAAAACCGAAGCAAAGGAAAACTTGGAAAAAAAAACACATTGATCTCGTTTACCGAAAAAGCGAACTTCGATATATAAAAAGCCCTTGTGGTTTTTGGTGATTTATTTAATGTCGTAAAAAAATAAATACAACGAAGATGAAACTGAAAAAATCACGGAAAATATAAAAATTCCATCACTTTGTCGTTTATTCAAGAAAACTGTGAAAATAAAGAAAACGAGATAAAAACGAAAAATACATTACCAAAGAAGAAAAGAAATAAAAAAAAATGAAAATATCTAAGAAGCAAAAAAAAAACTTAAAAATAAAGATGAAATCAGTAAAAAGGAAAGATAATTGAAAGGGAAAGAGAGAAAGAAAGGACTTCATGATGTTAATGAGAAATTAGAAACATATGATATTAATGTTAGTGAATAAGAAACGTTACCGCCTTCTCGTCTCAAACCCTAACACTCAATAATAACAATAATAATAGCAATAATAATAATAATAATAATAATAATAATAATAATAATAATAATAATAATGATAATAATAATAATAATGATAATTCCAACAGGCGGGGGGGGAAGGGGCTGAGAAAGAAGGAAGGAAAGGAAAGAAAAAACGAAGAAAATGAAGAAAGAATTTGAAGGCAACCGTCATCTCCCTCCCCGACCCCCGTTTTCTTTACCGTCATCCCGTTTTCTTCTCCGCCGCAGGAAGACTCAACTATTCTTTTTTTTCATATATTATTTTTCACTGACAAAGACGAACGCACGAACGAACTAACGAGCCTGAACGCATTAACGAACCCGAAGTTTTCGAACGATTACTTAACGAATTTTTTTGTGTTGTAACTTTTTTTTTTTTTGAGGAGAAATGCAAAAAATAAAAAATCTTGAAATAAAATAAAAAAAAAAATAGCTGAGAATATTTAGTCTTTCAGTTTGATAATAATGATAAAAAGAAGTAAAATAATAGTAATAAAAATGAAAGGAATTTATTTTGCACGTTATTGAAAGAAATGCAGAAAAAAAAATCTTGAAATAAAATAAAATAAAAAATAGCTGAGAATATTTAGTCTTTCAGTTTAATAATAACAAAAAAAATAAAGAAGTAAAATAATAGTAATAAAAATGAAAGGAATTTATTTTGCACGTTATTGAAAGAAATGCAAAAAAAAAAAAATCTTGAAATAAAATAAAATAAAAAATAGCTGAAAATATTTAGTCTTTCAGTTTAATAATAACAAAAAAATAAAGAAATAAAATAACAGTAATAAAGATGAAAGGAATTTAGTTTGCATGTTATTGAAATCTTACTAAAAAAATTATTTCTTTCTACAATAAAAAAAATTGGTTTAAAAAATAGTAAAAAAAAAATAGCAATAATAATAATAATAATAGTTAACAGAAGGGCAGACCCGACTCTTGTTCTTGTTGTTGTTTTTTTATAATCTTGTTTTTTATTATTTTCCAAAAAACGCGAAATTTTTGGATCTGATAAAAATACTGTGCGTGTGTGTGTGTGTGTGTGTGTGTGTGTGTGTGTGTGTGTGTGTGTGTTTCTGGGTGACTGTGTGTGCGTGTGTGTGTGTGTGTGTGTGTGTGTGTGTGTGTGTGTATGTATGTGTGTATATATAAATTTTCTTTAACAAATGATTAAAACAAAAGAAAACGAAATCAAGAAAAAAAAAAAAACACAAGATAAAGAAGAATTAAGAAAAAACGAAAAAAACAACTCCAATAATAATAATAATAATAATAATAATAATAATAATAATAATAATAATGATAATAATAATAATTACAACTCTACGATGACTTCCCTTTCTATACCAAACAAACAAACAAAATCGAATCATAATTGTTTACTTCTGAGGAGGAAGAAACATAACAAGTAAACAATCTATACCAAAAAGAAGCGATCAGCTGTTTGTTGTTTACATTTCAACGTTCGAAAACTGCGGGTTTAAATGCCGGGGCGACGGTTGTTTGAATGGTTGTTTGCTGTTGTTTACTCTGCTTCTGTTTACTCTTGTTTACTCCTTCTTCACCTCTTGTTTGCTTTCTCTACCTCCGGCATTGCTTCGGTTTATTTTTTCAATGACCTCTTTCTACTATTTTCTGCCTTTGTTTGCTGTTGTTTGCTTCTCTGCTATTGTTTACTCTTGTTTATCTCCTTGTTTACCTCTTGTTTGCTTTCTCTACCTCTGCCTTTGCCTCGGTTTGTTTTTCAATGACCTCTTTCTACTATTTTCTGCCTTTGTTTGCTATTGTTTGCTTCTCTGCTATTGTTTACTCTTGTTTATCTCCTTGTTTACCTCTTGTTTGCTTTCTCTACCTCTGCCTTTGCTTCGGTTTGTTTTTCAATGACCTCTTTCTACTATTTTCTGCCTTTGTTTGCTGTTGTTTGCTTCTCTGCTATTGTTTACTCTTGTTTATCTCCTTGTTTACCTCTTGTTTGCTTTCTCTACCTCTGCCTTTGCTTCGGTTTGTTTTTCAATGACCTCTTTCTACTATTTTCTACCTTTGTTTGCTATTGTTTGCTTCTCTGCTATTGTTTACTCTTGTTTATCTCCTTGTTTACCTCTTGTTTGCTTTCTCCATCTATGGCATTGCTTCGGTTTGCATTTCAATAATCTCTTTCTAATAATTTTTGGCTTTGTTTGCTGTTGTTTGCTTCTCTGCTATTGTTTACTCTTGTTTATCTCCTTGTTTACCTTTTGTCTGCTACGTTCTCTATGGGCTATGTTTCAAATTTGCTATTCAATCGTCTATCGTCACTTATCTATGCCACTGTTTGCTATTGTTTGCTCCTGTCTGCTTCTCTTTAATCTTATCACTCTCTTGTTTGCTTGTGAATCCTCGCTCCATACTATTATGCGCCGTTGTTTGGTTGCCTCTCTTTGATTTTGTTTACACTTGTTTACTCCTTGTTTATCTTACGGTTGCCTTTGATGTTGTTTACGCTCCTCTCTGCTTTTGTTTACTCTTGTTTATCTTCTGCTGGATTTGTTTACCTCGGCCGATGCTTCCCTGTTTGCTATTGTTTACCCGTCTCTGTCTTTCGTTCTGTTCCTTCGCTTTAATCATAATCTTAAACCTGTTATTTCAAATGCTGTTGTTTACGCCTATTCGTCATTGTTTACGCCTAATTTTGCTATTGTTTACCCGTCTCTGTCTTTCGTTCTGTCCCTTCGCTTTAATCATAATCTTAAACCTGTTATTTCAAATGCTGTTGTTTACGCCTATTCGTCATTGTTTACACCTAATTTTGCTATTGTTTACCCGTCTCTGTCTTTCGTTATATTCCTTCGCTTTGATCATAATCTTAAACCTGTTATTTCAAATGCTGTTGTTTACGCCTATTCGTCATTGTTTACGCCTAATTTTGCTATTGTTTGCTATTATTTATTGCTTTTTTTTTTTTTAATTTGTTGCTGGTTGTTACGTCCTGCTTCCTCCTCCTCCTCCTCCTCCTCCTCCTCCTCCTCCCAGCTTTACCTCCTTACTTTTTTTTTGTCTACATAATAATAATAATAATAATAATAATAACCAAAAATAATGATAAATAAACTCTAATATATATTTTTTTCCTCTTTTTCACCCATAATTTTTTTCCTTATTAATTTACATCAATAATAATAATAATAATAATAATAATAATAATAATAATAATAATAATAATAATTACCAAAAATAATGATAAATAAACTCCAATATATATTTTTTTTCCTCTTTTTCACCCATAATTTTTTTCCTTATTAATTTACATCAATAATAATAATAATAATAATAATAATAATAATAATAATAATAATAATAATGACTTTTTTTCTTATATAATTTTCTTCCTTTCTGATAGATTTACTAATAGACTATGCAACTATTACTACTACTACTACTACTATTAATTATTACTATTATTATTGTTATTACTATTCCTATTATTAGATTTCCCGGGCTATTTCTGGGCTATTAAATTTTACTACTAATAATATTTTTTTTGTATATATTATTAAACTTTATATTAATATCTTTACAATCTTTATTCTTGCTATTAAAACTATCTCTCTCTTTCTTTCTCTCTTTCTATCTTTAATCTCTCTCTCTCTCTCTCTCTCTCTCTCTCTCTCTCTCTCTCTCTCTCTCTCTCTCTCTCTCTCTCATCACGGTAATGCAAAAAGTAACCCCATAAGTCTTCCTCCTCTTCCTCTTCCTCCTCTTCCTCCTCTTCCTCTTCTTCTTCTTCCTCTTCCTCTTCCTCCACGTCCACCACGAACAGCTGACAAGGTAAAGATAACCAACAAACTAACGTATTCACTCCTCTTCCCCCTCCCTTCCCTTCCCTTCCCTTCCCTTCCCTTCACTTCCCTTCCCTTTCCTTCCCTTCCCTTCCCTACTCTTTCCTTCCCTTCCCTTCCCTTCCCTTCCCTTCCCTTCCCTTCCCTTCCCTTCCCTCTCTTTCCCCGCTCCTTCCCTCCCTCCCTCCCTCTTATCTCCTCCTTCCCTTCCCTTCCCAACCCCTCCTCCTCCTCCTCCTCCTCCTCCTCCTCTTCCCCCCCACAGGTACATTTTCACAATCGTCAGCTACCTCATCGGGGTCTTCATCTTCGCCACAATTGTTGGTAAGTTGAATTTTTTTATTGTTATAGAAATTGTGTGAACTATATTTTTTCTTCTCGTGTTTCCTTCTTTATGGATTGATAGAATAGGGAAGAGAAGGAGGAAGAGGAGGAGGAGGAGGAGGAGGAGGTATGGTAGATAATGCAATATATGATAGATAGATAGATTGATAGATAGACCCCCTCCCCCCTCTCGTAAATCAATCCTCTTCCTTAGTTTATCATCTCTCTCTATGCTCCATCATCTCCCTCTCATTAATTGCCTCTTCCCTTCTTTATCATCTCTGTTTCTCTTCCCCGTTTATCAGCGTTCTCCCTCTCCTCCGTTCACAGGTCAGGTTGGGAACGTCATCACTAACAGGAACGCGAACAGACTGGAGTTTGAACGTCTTCTGGTGAGTACACATTCAGATCGGTATTCTTAGTCACTTTCGCTTCTCACAATAACTACTTCTAAAGGTCAGAGAAGGGATCAGTCGGGTTCTAATGAGTGTTTCTTTAGGCTCACGCTACTGAAGAAGGGTCACACTACCACCAGGGTCATAAAACTACCCCCGGAAATGCCCTAAACTCATACGAAAGCCTTGTCAAATGAGTGTTTCTTTAGGTTCACGCTACTGAGGAAGGGTCACACTACCACCAGGGCCATAAAACTACCCCTGGAAATGCCCTAAACTCATACGAAAGCCTTGTCAAATGAGTGTTTCTTTAGGTTCACGGTACATAGTAAGGGTCACACTACCACCAGGGTCATAAAACTACTACTGGAAATTCCCTAAACTCATACGAAAGCCTTGTCAAATGAGTGTTTCTTTCGGTTCACGGTACATAGTAAGGGTCACACTACCACCAGGGTCATGAAACTACTACTGGAAATGCCCTAAACTCATACGAAAGCCTTGTCAAATGAGTGTTTCTTTAGGTTCACGGTACAGAATAAGGATCACACTACCACCAGGGTCATAAAACTACCCCCGGAAATGCCCTAAACTCATACGAAAGCCTTGTCAAATGAGTGTTTCCTTAGGTTCACGGTACAGAGGAAGGGTCATACTACCACCAGGGTCATAAAACTACCCCTGGAAATGCCCTAAACTCATACGAAAGCCTTGGCAAATGAGTGTTTCTTTAGGTTCACGGTACAGAGGAAGGGTCACACTACCACCAGGGTCATAAAACTACCCCCGGAAATGCCCTAAACTCATACGAAAGCCTTGTCAAATGAGTGTTTCTTTAGGTTCACGGTACATAGTAAGGGTCACACTACCACCAGGGTCATAAAACTACCCCCGGAAATGCCCTAAACTCATACGAAAGCCTTGGCAAATGAGTGTTTCTTTAGGTTCACGGTACAGAGTAAGGGTCACACTACCACCAGGGTCATTAAACAACCCCTGGAAATGCCCTAAACTCATACGAAAGCCTTGTCAAATGAGTGTTTCCTTAGGTTCACGGTACATAGTAAGGGTCACACTACCACCAGGGTCATAAAACTACTACTGGAAATGCCCTAAACTCATACGAAAGCCTTGGCAAATTTGTGAACTTGGGTGACGAGATCTTTTAAAATACGACCCATAGTTTCATTGTTGTTAGTGTCTTCGTGTTACTGATAGTCATCCTGCTACAAGGGAGGGAAGATTCGTATACGGGATTTGTGTTTCAATATATTAGAATACCATATTGACGTCTCTTTCGGCCACCTCTTTGGATTCTTTTTATAGGAGCAGCGAGTACCGGGCTTTTTTTATTATTGTTTTCCTTTTTTGTGCCCTTGAGCTGTCTCCTTTGTTGTAAAAAAGAAAATTCGTGTTCATTCGTATGCGGGATTCGTGTTCCAATACATTAGAATACCATATTGACCTCTCTTTCGGCCACCTCTTTGGATTCTCTTTGTAGGAGCAGCGAGTAGCGGGCTTTTTTTTTATTATTGTTTTCCTATTTTGTGCCCTTGAGCTGTCTCCTTTGTTGTAAAAAAAAAATCGTGTTCGTATTCAAATAATTATTGGGGAGGGATATTCGTATGCGGGATTTGTATTCGAATATATTAGAATACAATATTTAGGTGTATTCGTGTTCGTATTCAAATAATTATTGGTAGAAATCAAAGTGTTCTTCATATTCGAATACGGGAAAAGAATTCGTGTTTTTTGCGAATAATCCAGAAATCGACCTCTCTTTCGGCCACCTCTTTGGATTCTTTTTATAGGAGCAGCGAGTAGCGGGCTTTTATTTATTGTTGTTTCCTTTTTTTGTGCCCTTGAGCTGCCTCCTTTGTTGTAAAAAAGAAAATGCGTGTTCATTCGTATGCGGGATTTGTGTTCCAATATATTAGAATACCATATTTAGGTGTATTCGTGTTTGTATTCAAATAATTATTGGTAGAAATCATAGTGTTCTCCTTCATATTCGAATACAGGAAAAGAATTCGTGTTTTTGCGAAGAATCCAGAAATCGACCTCTCTTTCGGCCACCTCTTTGGATTCTTTTTATAGGAGCAGCGAGTAGCGGGCTTTTTTATTATTGTTTCATTTTTTTTGTGCCCTTGAGCTGCCTCCTGACGAATACTTCAAAATTTATCATTATAAGTACCAACCGCTGTCCCTCACAACGTTAGCGCAATAGTCGTGTATAGTACAGGTTCACGAGTTTATTTTACTGTTGCATAACTTAAAAACACTGCTGTACACACTCACGTCAAGAAGGTATACATTGCTATCCATATACAGGGGCCTTGGCTGCCCTCCTATAGAGTATGAATCACACGGGTGGGGGGTGGGGGCTCGAGGCATATACACATACACACATATACTAGAACTACAACTATTATTACGTCAAGAAGGTATATATTGCTAATGCTATCCATATACAGGGGCCTTGGCCGCACTCCCATAGGGTATGAATCACACGGGTGGGGTAGTGGGGGCTCGACACATGTACATATACACACATATACTAGAACTACAACTATTATTATGTCAAGAAGTTATCTATTGCTATTGCTATCCATATACAGGGGCCTTGGCCGCCCTCCTATAGAGTATGAATAACACGGGTGGGGGGGCTCGACCCATATACATATACATATACTAGAACTACAATTACTACTGCTGCCATTGCTTTCAGGACGGCGCCAAGCTCTACATGAGACACCACAAGGTTCCCAGGGCCATGCAGAGAAGAGTGCAGAGGTGGTATGACTACTCTTGGTCGAGGTACGTGTGTGTGTGTGTGTGTGTGTGTGTGTGTGTGTGTGTGTGTGTGTGTGTGTGTGTGTGTGTGTGTGTGTGTTTGTGTTTTCTTTTTTTTCTGTCTTTCTTGTTTATCTTCTCTGACTCTTCCTCCTCCTCCTCTTCTTCGTCTTCTTCTTCTTCGTTCTTCTTAATTTCATTCTCTCTCTCTCTTAGGTAAGCTACTTGAGGCATAATTAGAGACAAATTGTAGATTACCTTGAAAGCCACTCATTGATTGGGGACTCACAACATGGCTTCCGAAACAAAAGATCCTGCCTATCAAACCTATTAACCTTTTATAACGACCTCTTCACTGTTTATGACGTAACCAAATCACTGGACGTAGTCTATCTTGATTTCAAGAAAGCGTTTGATAAAGTCCCGCATCATAAATTACTTTACAAATTAAAGCAAATAGGTATTGACGGTCAAGTAAACCAATGGATCGCGAATTGGTTGAGCAACAGACAACAAAGAGTAGTGATTGACGGATTTAACTCAGAGTGGGCGCCTGTCACTAGTGGCGTCCCTCAGGGCTCGGTCCTTGGCCCAGTGCTCTTCATTATTTACATCAACGACATGGATGTTGGACTCAATAACCGCATTAGTAAATTTGCAGACGACACAAAGATTGGCAACTCGGTTCTCACTGACAAAGACAGGCAAAGCCTCCAAGAGGATTTGCACAAAATTTCAGCTTGGTCGGATAGATGGAGATGCCCTTTAACGTAGACAAGTGCCAGGTCCTTCAAGTTGGAACGAGGAATAAGAAGTTCGAATACGAAATGCGCGGCGTTAAACTCAAAAGCGTTCAATGCGTCAAAGACTTGGGGGTCAAAATCGCATCAAACCTCAAATTCTCACAGCAATGCATCGATGCAGCAAATAAAGCGAACAGAATGTTGGGCTTCATTAAAAGAAACTTTGTATTCAAGAATAAAGATGTAATACTCCCGCTCTACAACAGTTTAGTCAGACCCCACTTGGAATATGCGGTACAGTTTTGGTCTCCCCACCATGCAAAGGATATTAAATTAGAAGGTGTTCAGCGTCGGCAACGAAAATGATCCCTTCCTTTGCGCAACAAATCCTACGAAGAAAGGCTTACCCTTAACATGTTCTCTCTTGAGAAACGTCGCCTCCGAGGAAAACTGATCGAATGTTTTAAAATACTTAATGGTTTCACGAATGTAGACAGATCAACATTGTTTATGATCGATGACACTTTGCGCACGAGGAACAATGGCGTAAAACTCAGATGTAGACAAGTAAATTCAGACTGCACCAAATTTTTCTTCACCAACGTTGTAGTGCGAGAATGGAATAAGCTTCCACCGTCAGTGGTCCAGTGTAACACGATTGACTCCTTCAAAAATAAGCTCGACCGTCACTTCCTTCAACTTAATATCAACTAGAGTAGAAATGCAACGTTTTGGAGTCTTCTGATTAATGTAAAATCACTTAGGTTTAAGGACAGACCACCAAGTCTGGACCATGGGGTCTGTGTGGTCTGATTTTCTATGTAAATCTATGTAAATCTTCTATTCTCTCTCTGTTTATGTATGTGTTTGTGAGAGGAATTTATATTAGAGAGAGGAGGAGGAGGAGGAGGAGAGAGAGAGACTAATTGGTTACTCTTTCTTCCCTCCAAATCCCTTCCCTTCCCTTCCCCTTCCCTTCCCTTCCCTTTCCTTCCCTACCCAACCCATCCCATCCCATCCCATCCATCCCCTTCCCTTCCCAACCCTTCCCATCCCTTCCATCCCCATCCCTACCCTTCCCAACTCTTCCCATCCCCTCCCTTCCCTTCCCTTCCCTTCACTCCCCCAGGGGCCGCATCCAAGGGGGCGGTGACATCAACACAGCTCTGGGCTTATTACCGGACAAGCTCAGAACAGAACTTGCTCTCCACGTGAACTTGCTAACACTGAAGAAGGTAAGATAGATAGACAGATAGATGGATAGATAGATAGATAGATAGATGGATAGATAGATAGAATGATATAGAAGTTGTTGAATAGAAGGGGAGAGTGAGAGAGAGGATAGTTGAGGAATGTTGATTTTTTTGTTTTTGTTTTTGCAAGTGAAGATATGGAAGAAAATGAAGCAGAAAATTGTTATGAAGAAAATGAGATTGTAGTTTGATTGTATATTAAATTGTTTGTGTTTTTGTTAGTTTGTTTCTTTGTAAGTTAGTGTGGAAAGTATTGTTATTGATAATGTGGTTGTTTTTTCTTTCTTTTCTTTTCCTTCCTTCCTTCTTTCCTTCCTTCCTTCCTTCATTCATTCATTCCTTTCCTTCCTTCCTTCCTTTCCTTCTATTCTTCTTCCTCTTCCTTCTTCTCTTCCTTCCTTTCCTTCCTTCCTTCCTTTCCTTCCTTCCTTTCCTTCCTTCTATTCTTCTTCCTCTTTCTTCTTCTCTTCCTTCCTTCCTCTCTTCCTCTTTATCTGTTCATTTACTTCTATTTCTCTTCTTTTCTTCATTTCTTCTTTCCTTCCTTCCTTCCTTCCTTCCTTCCTTCCTTCCCTCTTCCTTCCTTCCTTCCTTCCCTCCTTCTCTCTTCCTTCCTTCCTTCCTTCCTTCCTTCCTTCTTCCTTTTCTTCCAACTTTCTTCTTTAACTGTTCCTCCTCCTCCTCCTCCTCCTCCTCCTCCTCCTCCTTCCTGACACCCCCCCCCCCCCACAGGTCAGCATCTTCAAGGAGTGCCAACCAGAGTTCCTACATGACCTCGTTCTGAAGATGAAAGCATATATCTTTACCCCCGGTGACCTCATCTGCCGCAAAGGGGAGGTGGCGAGAGAAATGTTCATAATAGCTGATGGAATTTTAGAAGTTATAAGGTAAGGAGAGAGAGAGAGAGAGAGAGAGAGAGAGAGAGAGAGAGAGAGAGAGAGAGAGAGAGAGAGAGAGAGAGAGAGAGAGAGAGAGAGAGAGAGAGAGAGAGAGAGAGAGAGAGAGAGAGAGAGAGAGAGAGAGAGAGAGAGAGAGAGAGAGATATAGAGAGAGAGAGAGAGAGAGAGAGAGAGAGAGAGAGAGAGAGAGAGAGAAACACTCCCCCCCCCCCTTATACTTCCCTCCATACCTCCATTATCTCTCCGTTTCCTCCGCAGTGAGACGGGGAAGGTTCTTACTACAATGAAGGCCGGAGATTTTTTTGGAGAAATTGGAATCCTGAACCTCGACGGACTGAACAAGTAAGAGAGAGAGAGAGAGAGAGAGAGAGAGAGAGAGAGAGAAGGGGGGGGTCTGTTGGGGATATATTTGAACTAAGTTTTAAGGAGTTAATGAAAATAATTTGGTTTTAAAAAGAGAGAGAGAGAGAGAGAGAGAGAGAGAGAGAAACAAAGATAGATAGATATTTTCATTCTCTACTTTTTCTTCTTCTTCTTCTTCTTTTTCTTCTTCTTCTTCTTCTTCTTCTTACTCCTCTTCCACCTCGTCTTCCTTCTTCTTCTTCTACTACTACTACTACTACTACTACTACTACTACTACTACTACTACTACTACTACTTCTACTACTACTACTACTACTACTACTACAAATTCTATACTAATTAACTGATAGGAAATTAGCAGTACAATTAGAGAGAGAGAGAGAGAGAGAGAGAGACCGACGGACAACAGGGGTGCCAACCAAACCGCTACCTGTCATATGTCTTAATGAGATAGAGATTAACCTGGAGAATTGACTTACCTGGCCATACAAAATTAGCCTTGTCGTAATATAAAAATGAGTTAGTCTTTATTTATTCATTCATTCATTTATTCATTTGTATATCGATTTGTTTATGTTTGGTTGGTTCTGGTGAGAGGCCCCCCTTAATAGCTGGTGCGGTGGTGGTATTTAAGGGACAGTCTTGGTAATTTAGAAACAAAATATTTATGGTGATTTTTTTTATAAGATATTTTCTGGTGAGAGAGTAAGATGGATTAGTGTCTATGTTCATTGTTTATTTATTTATATTGTAGAGTTTTATGAGAAATTGTATGCGGTTATGATTCTTAAGGGGACCATCCTGAGAATTAAGAAAAATATTACTGATTATGGTTATTTTTTTATATAATGTTTTCTAGTGAGAGAGTAAGATGGATTAGTGTCTATGTTCATTGTTTATTAAAGTTTATTGTAGAGTTTTATGAAAAATTGTATGCGGTTATGATTCTTAAGGGGACCATCCTGAGAATTAAGAAAAATATTACTGATTATGGTTATTTTTTTATATAATGTTTTCTAGTGAGAGATTATAATTATGGTTATTTTTTTATATGTTTCTGGTGAGAGAGTAAGATGGATTAGTGTCTATAATCATTATTTATTAAAGTTTATTGTAGAGTTTTATGAGAAATTATGTGCGGTTATGTTTCTTAAGGGGACCATCCTGAGAATTAGGAAAAATATTACTAATTATGGTCATTTTTTTATATTATACTCTGGTGAGAAAATACTCTACTTTGGTTTATTTTAGAGTTATCTGAAATAGTTTACCGTCACAATCATAAAAAAAACGTGTAATTCGAAAACGTCTAACGTCTAAGTTTTTAATATTTTGAAAGATTTTGAAATGTGAAGAAAAGAGATTTATTTATACATGAAAATCCAAAGGAGTTGATCGTTCCAAAAGAGAAATAGTTAAAAAAAAATGTGATGAAATTATTTAGTCCAAAGGAGGAAGGATTTTAAGTTGGAATTATTAGAAAAGTGTTCATTATCATTATTATTATTTATTTTACTTAGAGATATAAAAGATGAAAGACTTCTAACAAGGCAAAAATATTCTAAAGTTACCCCAAAATCTTATAAACAGAATAAATTACTGTTATTATTAGTATTTTTTATTGTTATTATATTAGTAAAAGTAGTAGTTTCCTTACTTCTTATTAATATTATTCGTTTTTTTATAGTAAACGATTAAAATATATGAAAACGTGAAATCAAAAAGAAAACCGTTCCACAAGAAGTCCCCAAGAGAACAAGGACAAGTTTAACCATCTCCCGTTTTCTATAAATATCCGTTTTCTTTCCTTTATTTCAGTTTCTTTTACCCTAGAACCCTGATGATGTCCGTAGATAGTTTGTTCTTGAGTAGAGGAGGAGGAGGAGGAGGAGGAAGAAGAAGAAGAAGAAGAAGAAGGAAAGGAGAAATACAAGGAGGAGAAGGAGGAAGAAAAGGAAGCCCAGAAGAAGACAAAGGAGGAGGAGGAGGAGGAGGAGGAGGAGGAGAATGTGAATGAAAGAGAAAACTT
>NC_066577.1:7541121-7548621 GCF_024679095.1 Eriocheir sinensis
CTCCCTTTCTACTGCTTTTTCTCTCCCTCTTCTCTCTTTCTTCTCTCATCTTCTTCCTTTCTCTTCGTGCTCCATTTTTCCGCTATTTCATCAGCACGATTTTGCTCAGTGAGAGAAAACAGCTCCAGATTAGTCCACCGCTTGCTCAATGAAAACCGCTTCCGTCAGCAGAACGTTCACTGAGCAACATGTGCTCGTGTAATAGCGCCTATACTTTCCCTCCCTCTACAAGCACCCATGTTATACCCTGCATCACTTTCGGTTCATTTATTTCCTTTCCCTTTTTTCTCTCTCCCCGCCCCCTCAGAGGAGCTTAAGCCGCCATGGGGAAGTGGTCTGCTCCGTAAGTTTGCTACTGGCCGTTCAGCCCCGGTCTTGTACAACCCCGCCCGCAAAATACATGCTCCCAAACCTAGCCAGTGCGCTCCTGTAGTTGTCACCAAAGTCTATATATACCAAGTCATGTCACACGCAGGTTTGTGGGAGGAGACACGGCCGAGGCGTGGCTTATGCGTGACGTTGCTTGGAGCCAAACTAGAGAATGTAGAAACGGGGATTTAGAGAAAACGAAGAAAGGCGGACTAATTTAAATCAATCACTTCAACATGCCCTCCCTCACACCCCTAAGTCTATATATACCAAGTCATGTCACACGCAGGTTTGTGGGAGGAGACACGGCCGAGGCGTGGCTTATGCGTGACACTGCTTGGAGCCAAACTAGAGAATGTAGAAACAGGGATTTAGAGAAAACGATGAAAGGCGGACTAATTTAAATCCATCACTTCAACATGCCCTCCCTCACACCCCACACCGCCGTTTGTAGGCATTGGAATTACAGTCACGCAATAGCACAACAAAAAGACATATTTTTCCGTCAGTGGCTTGCCTGAACGCGCTGTAAAAGAAGGCGAGCATGCACATCCAGAGTGCACACACGGCCCCATCTTTAGTCACCCCTGAAATGACGGGTATTTTTTTTTTTGGCTTCAAGTGACGTCATCCCGTTGCTCCGCCCCCAAAACCGCCCCCTGCGCGTACCGGTCGCGGTTTTGAAGCAGAGTGACTTGACTTGGTATATATGGACTTGGGTTGTATGGGCTCGTTGAATCTCTCAGTACGGAGCATCGGTATGAAGTGGGTAGTACCGGCACTCCCCCGCTTCGTTAAGGGCCTCTACCAGTGCTCAACAAATTCCTTAAGGGGGAAGTTCCTTGATGCCTTACTTTATAATTGTTTTGTTTATATTCTATTTATCTTTCTCTTCCTCTCTTTCTTTCTGCTTTTCTTCTCTTCTTCTTTCTTTTCTTCTTCTTTATCTTCTCGTCTATTCTCTTTTCTTTCCTTCCTTCCTTCCTTCCTTCCTTCCTTTCTGCTTTCCTTCCCTTCTTCTTTCTTTTCTTCTTCTTTATCTTCTCGTCTTTTCTCTTCTCCCTCCTTCCTTCCTTCCTTCCCTTCCTTCCTTCCTTCCTTCCTTTCTGCTTTCCTTCCCTTCTTCTTTCTTTTCTTCTTCCTTCTCTTCTCGTCTATTCTCTCTTCCCTCCTTCCTTCTCCTTATTCTTCTCCTTCTTTCTTTCCTTCCTCCCTTCCCTTCCCTTCCCTTCCCTTCCCTTCCCTTCCCCTTCCTTCCTTCCTTCCATTCCCTTCCCTTCCCTTCCCTTCCTTCCTTCCCTTCCCTTCCCTTCCTTCCTTCCTTTCCATTCCCTCCCCTTCCATTCCCTTCCCTTCCCTTCCTTCCTTCCTTCCTTCCTTCCTTCCTCGTCAAGAGTATTTTTGTTACTCTCTACGCTTTCAAAGTTCAGTATCGCGTTTTCTTATTTTTCTTGTTGTTGTTTTTAAGCTGTACTGTTTTATTTTTTGTTTGTTTGTTTGTTTGTTTGTTGTCCGCGTATGAGTAAGTTTGTTTTAAGTTTTGCATTTCCTTGTTTTTATCTTACGTTTTCTTTTTCCCATTTTCTTCATATCTCTTTCCGTTTTCTTTCTCTTCCCCGTTTTCTTTATTTCACCCCCCGTTTTCGTTTTCTTCCTCTTTTCTTTCTATAATTTTATTTTTCATTCTCTTCCTTTCCTTCCACCTACGTACTCTCTCTCTCTCTCTCTCTCTCTCTCTCTCTCTCTCTCTCTCTCTCTCTCTCTCTCTCTCTCTCTCTCTCTCTCTCTCTCTCTCTCTCTCTCTCTGTCTCTGTCTCTGTCTCTCTTTCTCTCTTCCAATCCTCTTCCTCCTCCTCCTCCTCCACATTCTCACCTATCCTCCACCCTCAGGAAATTCTACAAAGCCTCGGACGCAAGCGGTTAATGGAGGCAAGACACACTACCTCGAAATCCGGGTCCTCTGGGTCAAGCAAGAGAGGGACCCCTTCGCCTAACCGGGATGGCCTTGGCGAGGATAAAAACGCAAAGAAGATCGTCAGCCGCCTTCGCTCAGATGTCTCGGCTATCAGAAACGCTTTCAGGAGGAGCAAGGGGGCGACGAGGTAGGAAGAGGAGGAGGAGGAGGAGGGATGGGAGAGATGGGTTGGGTTGGGGAGCTCTGGGAAAGGAAAGGAATGGAAGGGACTGTTTTGGGGGGTATGTATGTGTGTGTGTGTGTGTGTGTTTGTGATTTTCGTGTGTGTGTTTTTTTAGTAAGGGTTTGTTTTGTGTGTTTGTGTGTTTGTTTGTGTCTGCGTTTGTTTAATTATGACCACCTTGTGTTTGTGTGTGAGTGTGTGTTTGTGTGTTTGTATAATATCCTAATCAACATTCTCTTCTAATTTCTCTATATTAATTTCTATCTCCTTATGTGTGTATGTGTGTATGTGTGTATGTATGTATGTATGTATGTATCTATGTGTATGTGTCATTTGTATAGGCATTTCCTTACCTTGTTTTTTTTTCATGGATATAATTAATCACATTTAGTCCACAGGTAAATTTCTACAGGTAAAGATGCAATTAGTATTCCCAGGAGACGTGTTCGTAAGTCCACCTGTCACGCACCTGGGCAATTAGTGACCTTCCTCCTCCTCTTCTTCTTCCTCTTCATGTTCTTTTTCTACATCAAAGGTCACGGTTCAAGGGCAACAAAATGAGTGAAAAAAATAAGCCCGCTACTCCCCGCTCCCATAACAGACAAAAGTAGAGAACAGCCAAAAGATATGTCTGTTTCGTAGGCAATTAGGAGAAGTTTGAGGGTTTGTAGATACCTTACACTGTTCTCTATTATGATGCCAAGGTCTCTGATTCAATTTTATATCTACACTTTCTTGTTATCTATTCTCCTCGTCCCCTTTTTGTAGTGTTTTCTAAGTAATGCAGTGTTCTCTCATATGGCATTTTCATATATACAGACTGTTCTTTAAATATCAAATCGTTTTCTCTTTATCAGTGTTCTCTTTCCTGTTTTTAATGTTTATGTCCTTTAACTTTAAGGTGTTTTCTATGGTCCAGTGTGTTTTCTACGCCTCATGTTCCCATAATAATGCAATGTTCTCTGGTTTTTACATCGTTTTCTAACAAGCAATGTTTTCTTCAACTTTGAAACGTCTCTCTTGTGTTCTCTAACATTTACAATAATTTTCTTTGAAGCAATGTTCTCTGTGCCCTGATGGCAGTGTTTTCTAACAAAGCGATGTGCTCTGCGCCCTCTCTTTGCAGTATTGAGACAATGTTGTTCTTTATCACAATGCGAACTTACCTTTACCTGTTACATCTTTATCCTCGCCCATCTCTGTGTGCACCTTCATGTATACCCGTGTGTGTGTGTGTGTGTGTGTGTGTGTGTGTGTGTGTGTGTGTGTGTGTGTGTGTAATTCACAACGAGCTGTGCTCGTCATCTCAGGAAGTCCCTCCCGACAAGAGCCAGCTCCTTGGTGTGCCTCTGTGTGCGGGCGGGGCCGCACGCCACACGCGGTGTTCAGGGTACAGTACCCGCTGCTTGGCAGCGAAAAAATCTCGACCTGAAAGGAGTTCTAACCTTCGCCTGCCAGGCCGCGAGGCCTGGCACTGCAGAGCTTTTAACTACTGAGCTACGGAATGGTGTGTGTAATTCAGCACGGCCTGATCACGTGTTGGACTCGTAATCACCAGCAGGTGCCCGCCCTCCCGACACGCGCACGTGCATGATCCTTATCGTGAATCTCTGGGCACTGCCGGGCCCTCACACACCCCATCACCCGTGCTCCAGGGGGACAGTAACCACTCCCAGTCAACAGAAAGAATCCGGCCTGAGCGGGGCTCGAACCACCGCCCTGTCACACCGTGAAGCCTGGCAGCACAGCGCTCTAACCTGTTGTGTGTGTGTGTGTGTGTGTGTGTGTGTGTGTGTGTGTGTGTGTGTGTGTGTGTGTGTGTCACTCTTCATGTATGTATGTTCATGTTTTTGTTTGTTTGTTTTGTGTGTGTGTGTATTTTTTCCTGTGCGTGTTTGTGTGTACCTATGTTTGTGTGTATTTTTGTATACATATGTGTATATCTTGTCGTGTGTTTGTGTGTGTACATCCCATGTGTATGTGTACCCATCTATCTGTGTGTGTACAACCTATGTGTGTACCACTGTGTATGTGTGTACGTGTGTGTGTACGTCTATGTGTGTGTATATATATATATGGATGTTTCACCCATTGCACTAATACACATTAATATCTCTCTCTCTCTCTCTCTCTCTCTCTCTCTCTCTCTCTCTCTCTCTCTCTCTCTCTCTCTCTCATCCCATTTTCTTTGTCTCATCTCCCGTTTTCTTTGTCTCATCTCCCGTTTTCTTTGTCTCATCTCCCGTTTTCTTTGTCTCATCTCCCGTTTTCTTTGTCTCATCTCCCGTTTTCTTTGTCTCATCTCCCGTTTTCTTCGTCTCATCTCCCGTTTTCTTCGTCTCATCTCCCGTTTTCTTCGTCTCATCTCCCGTTTTCTTCGTCTCATCTCCCGTTTTCTTCGTCTCATCTCCTGTTTTCTTCGTCTCATCTCCCGTTTTCTTCGTCTCATCTCCTGTTTTCTTCGTCTCATCTCCTGTTTTCTTCGTCTCATCTCCCGTTTTCTTCGTCTCATCTCCCGTTTTCTTCGTCTCATCTCCTGTTTTCTTCGTCTCATCTCCCGTTTTCTTCGTCTCATCTCCCGTTTTCTTCGTCTCATCTCCTGTTTTCTTCGTCTCATCTCCCGTTTTCTTCGTCTCATCTCCTGTTTTCTTCGTCTCATCTCCTGTTTTCTTCGTCTCATCTCCCATCTTCTTCATCTAATCCCCGTTTTCTCTTTGTCCCATTTTCTCTCTGTCTCCGTTTTCTTTAACTCATCCCACTTTCTTCCTGTCATCTCCCCTCTAATCCCCGTTTTCTCTTTGTCCCATTTTCTCTCTGTCTCCGTTTTCTTTGACTCATTCCGTTTTCTTCCTCTCATCTCCCCTCTAATCCCCGTTTTCTCTTTGTCCCATTTTCTCTCTGTCTCCGTTTTCTTTGACTCATCTCCCATTTTCTTCATCTAATCCCCGTTTTCTCTTTGTCCCATTTTCTCTCTGTCTCCGTTTTCTTTGACTCATTCCGTTTTCTTTGTCTCCGTTCCCCGTCTAGGTACATGGAGACGCTTGAACAAGATAATTACACACCTAGGAGAATGTAAGCCCCGATTCTCCTTCAAGCTTTGAGTCCTTTAACTAACTCCTTTATGCTTCCTATAGGACTCCTTTATATAGTGGTCCTTCAATGCGTCTTCTCTCTCTCTCTCTCTCTCTCTCTCTCTCTCTCTCTCTCTCTCTCTCTCTCTCTCTCTCTTGCTTCGTTTCCTATCCATTCTTCACTTTTTTTAATATTTTTCTATGATTCCTCGTCTGATTCTTCTTTTATATTCCTTTAAGTACTTGTTTTTGTTTTCTTTTTTTGTCTTTTTTTTTCTTTGTCTTTCCTGAATTTCTTTTTCTGGTTTCTTTTTCTTTTCCTTGATGTTTTCTTTCTGTGATTCCTTTATGGTTCCTTTATGTTCCTTTATGTACTTGTTTTTGTTTTCTTTTTTTGTCTTTTTTTCTTTGTCTTTCCTGAATTTCTTTTTCTGGTTTCTTTTTCTTTTCCTTGACGTTTTCCTTTATGGTTCCTTTATGGTTCCTTTATGCTACTCCTTCGGCCGTTACTCCTTGCTTGAAATCTTGCCTTACTTAAATATTCCTTTCTTTATCAATATTTCCTCGTATTTTTTTTCATCCATTTTCTCTTATGATTCCTTTACTTACTCTTTTAGCACCAATGTTCCTTTGTCTGGTTCTGAATCTGTCTCTTCCTCTGTTTTTTCTATCGTTCCTTTGTCCTGTGTGTTATTTCTTTCCCTTATTCTTCCTTTTTTCTGTAATTCCTGTATAATTCCTTTACTTACTCCTTTATCAAGTCTTTGTTTTATATTCTACTTTTTTCTTGTATCGTTCCTTTGTTTTCTATTTGTCTCTCTTCTTCCTGTTTTCTGTATTTTCTATGGTTCCTTTATTTCTCCCTTCTTCCACTCCTTTACGATTCCTTTACTTACTCATTTATCAAGTCTTTGTTTCATATTCTACTTTTTTCTTGTATCGTTCCTTTATCTTCTATTTGTCTCTCTTCTTCCTGTTTTCTGTATTTTCTATGGTTCCTTTATTTCTCCCTTCATCCACTCCTTTACGGTTCCTTTAGCTCTCTTTTGCCTCTTCCTCTATTTACATATTTTTTGTTTTTATTTGCTTCCTTGTTTTTCTTTTCTCTCTTTCTATGTCTCTTTTATTTCCTCCTTTCTCTTCCTTTACGCTTCCTCTATTCCTTCCTTAATCTCTTCCTTTGTTTCGTCTTTTTTTCTCCTTTCTTTTAAGCCTTGAATTTCTTCCTCTGTCTAATCCTTTTTTCTCCTTCTTCCTTTTCCTCTTAATTCGTCTATTCCTTTATTTTGCTTCCTTAATTGCTCCTCTATCCTTATTTTATGCCTCCTCCTCCTCCTCCTCCTCCTCCTCTTCTTCTTCTCTCACACTGCCTGCCTGCTCTGTGCTTGTTTACTTGCTTGATTGATTCCTTTGCTTGTTTGAATGCTTGCTTGTAAGGTCTTGCTAACAATCTTCCCTTCCCTTCCCTTCCCTTCCCTTCCCTTAGGTTAGATATTGCTACCCTCTCCTCTCCCTTCCCTTCCCTTAGGTTAGATATTGCTACCCTCTCCTCTCCCTTCCCTTCCCTTAGGTTAGATATTGCTACCCTCTCCTCTCCCTTCCCTTCCCTTAGGTTAGATATTGCTACCCTCTCCTCTCCCTTCCCTTCCGTCCCCTCCTCCTAGTGCTCCTCCCTCAGACCCAACACAACATTGGTGCTCCAGGACAGGTTGCGTTTGTCTGTGTCATAATAATTTACCCTCGTCTCTCACCTTTCACACACAGGTACAAACACACAAGGTAAGAGTAACAACGTGTGTGTGTGTGTGTGTGTGTGTGTGTGTGTGTGTGTGTGCTCAGGCCACGAACTCTGTGGGCGTCCCCTCGACTTCTTCCACGCGGGCCGGGTTGGCGGTGGCGGGCTGGGCGGGCCTGGGGTCAGC
>NC_066577.1:7553621-7568621 GCF_024679095.1 Eriocheir sinensis
CGCGCCTTCCACACCTGTCAAGCATTCCAAACCTGTTCCAAACCTGTTCCAAACATGTTTTTACTTCTATATATCTCATTTTTAACTGTTTTTCAATTTTTCTTTCTCCCACACACCTGTCAAAGCCTTCTTCCATGTTTCCACACCTGCCAAGCCTTCCAAACCTGTTCCAAACCTGTTTTTACCTCTATATCTCATTTTTTTTACCTATTTTCACTTTTTCTCTTCCACACACCTGTCAAAGCCTTCTTCCACGCCTTACACACCTGTCAAGCCTTCCAAACCTGTTCCAACCCTGTTTTTACCTCTATTTCTCATTTTTTTACCTCTTTTTTCACGTGTTTTCTCTTCCACACACCTGTCAAAGCCTTCTTCAATAACTTCCACACCTGTCAAACCTTCCAAACCTGTTCCAAACCTGTTTTTATCTCTGTGTCTCATTTTTAAACTGTTTTTGTCATCTCTTCTCGCTTCCTCACACCTGTCAAAGCCTTCTTCCACATCTGCCAAGCCTTCCAAACCTGTTGCAAACCTGTTTTTATTTCTATATATCTCATTTTTAACTGTTTTTCACTTTTTCTCGCTCCCACACACCTGTCAAAGCCTTCTTCCACACCTTCCACACCTGTTCCACCCTTCCAAACCTGTTCCAAACCTGTTAATCATTCCACAACTTCCACTTTCCATTTCTTGTTCCACCTCTCCAAATCTATCATTCCACAGCTGTTTCTCGCTTCCACACACATGCTAGGCCCTCTACTCCCTCCCACACACCTCCCACTCGCTCGCACACACCTTCCAAACCTTCCACATGTGTCGAATCGCTTCCACACACCTGCACTGCTTCGTTATTTTATTTACACTTCTTTTATTGAATTTCTCTCTTCTCCCTTCTTTTCTAAACATGTCCAACTCTCTCTCTCTCTCTCTCTCTCTCTCTCTCTCTCTCTCTCTCTCTCTCTCTCTCTCTCTCTCTCTCTCTCTCTCTCTCTCTCTCTCTCTCTCTCTCTCTCTCTCTCTCTCACACACACACCTTCACACACCTGCTCTCTCTCCCACACATCTGCAGGACTCTTCCGTACGTGTTTAGTGGCGATTCAAAACTGTTTTCCAACTACAAATGTGTTTCTTATTTTGGGTGAATTTTTTGTTTTGTTTTTTGTTTTTCTTCTTCTTCTTCTTCTTCTTCTTCTTCTTCCATTCTTCCCCTTCCTGTTCTTTCTTTCCTTTCCTTCCCTTCCCTTTCTTTCCCTTCCCTTCCCTTCCTTTCCCTTCCCTTCCCTTCCCTTCCCTTCCCTTCCCTTCCCTTCCCTTCCCTTTCCTTCCATTTCCCTCCTCTTCCTCTTCCTCTTCCTCTTCCCTTACCTTTCCTCCTCCTCCTCCTCCTCCACCACACACACCACCACCACCACCACCGCCACCACCACCTTGTATAGTAAATAGGCCTATCTTCGCATGTGTCATTTTATATATCGTAGATAGGGAGGAGGAAAAGGAGGAGGAGGAGGAGGAGGAGGAGGAGGAGGAGGAAGAGGAGGAGCAGAAGGAGGGGTTGGTGTCATTTCTATTATTATTATTATTATTATTATTATTATTATTATTATTATTATTATTATGTTAGTTAGTTTGTACATATATCTACAGAATTGAGCTTATCTCTTACTTCTTTTATATGTATTAAGAGGAGGAGGAGGAGGAAGAAGAGGAGGAGGAGGAGGAGGAGGAGGAGAGGCATGACTTCCACTTACAGAATATTATAGCAGAGGTTTTTTTTCTATATATAATTTTTTTGGAAAGTTCCTTAAAATTTGGAAATATTAATAATTGTAATACTTGTAATATTCGTGTTGACCTACTACTACTACTACTACTACTACTACTACTACTACTACTACTACTACTACTACTACTACTACTATTACTATTACTACTACTACTACTACTACTACTACTACTACTACTACTACTACTACTATTTCTGCTACTATTTCACGGCAGGTAATGTTCTCTCTCTCTCTCTCTCTCTCTCTCTCTCTCTCTCTCTCTCTCTCTCTCTCTCTCTCTCTCTCTCTCTCTCTCTCTCTCTCTCTCTCTCTCTCTCTCTTCAAATTTTATACATATTCATAAATTTTTCACATATATACATAAGTTAATTGAAGTATACATAAATCTATACATATCCTTAACCCTGCAAATTTAAGCTATTTAAATATATACATAAATTCATACATATATACATAAAGCAATACATATCTTAGCCTGGACACTTCCTACACTCTTTCTCAGTTAAATATATACATAAAATAATACATATACATAATTCTATACCTATGCAATCCTATGAACTTATTATATACCGTGTTTAATTCATATATATTCATTAATTCATAAATATACATACTATACATATTCTAACTCCTATTGCTATGTATATGCATGTATCTGTATGTATATGTGTATGTATACCTAATCCCACACAGTAGTTTATCTCTATGTACGTTTTTACTAGTTCATGTATACCTATGTACGTTTTTATGTATGTTTCTCTGTGTACGTGTGTGTTGCGGTTATGTCTACGCACACACGCCTCTATGTGTATGTATATTTTTAGTCGTCTCTGCACTTATGTATGTATGTATGTATGTATGTATGTATTTTTTGTGTATACATGAGGGGGGTGTATATACATAGATAGGGGAGGGGAGGGGAGGGTAGTAGTCTCTCTCTCTCTCTCTCTCTCTCTCTCTCTCTCTCTCTCTCTCTCTCTCTCTCTCTCTCTCTCTCTCTCTCTCTCTCTCTCTCTCTCTGTATATCCTCTATATTTCTTTCCCTAAGTGCAAGAGTTCCCTAGATTTCCCCATTTTTAGGGTTATTTTAAAGGCCCCAATGCTGTCCAATTCCCTGATGCAATAGTTAACCAGCATCTTCACTCTTTCATCTCTATGCTGTTCAATTCCCTGATGCAAGAGTTAACCAGCATCTTCAGTCTTTCATCTCTATGCTGTTCAATTCCCTGATGCGAGAGTTAACCAGCATCTTCACTCTTTCATCTCTATGCTGTCCAATTCCCTGATGCGAGAGTTAACCAGCATCTTCACTCTTTCATCTCTATGCTGTCCAATTCCCTGATGCGAGAGTTAACCAGCATCTTCACTCTTTCATCTCTATGCAATCCCTGATGCGAGAGTTAACCAGCATCTTCACTCTTTCATCTCTATGCTGTCCAATTCCCTGATGCGAGAGTTAACCAGCATCTTCACTCTTTCATCTCTATGCTGTCCAATTCCCTGATGCGAGAGTTAACCAGCATCTTCACTCTTTTATCTCTGTGCTGTTCAATTCCCTGATGCAAGAGTTAACCAGCATCTTCACTCTTTTATCTCTATGCTGTTCAATTCCCTGATGCAAGAGTTAACCAGCATCTTCACTCTTTCATCTCTATGCTGTCCAATTCCCTGATGCAAGAGTTAACCAGCATCTTCACTCTTTTATCTCTGTGCTGTTCAATTCCCTGATGCAAGAGTTAACCAGCATCTTCACTCTTTTATCTCTGTGCTGTCCAATTCCCTGATGCAAGAGTTAACCAGCATCTTCACTCTTTCATCTCTATGCTGTTCAATTCCCTGATGCAAGAGTTAACCAGCATCTTCACTCTTTCATCTCTATGCTGTCCAATTCCCTGATGCGAGAGTTAACCAGCATCTTCACTCTTTCATCTCTATGCTGTTCAATTCCCTGATGCAAGAGTTAACCAGCATCTTCACTCTTTCATCTCTATGCTGTTCAATTCCCTGATGCAAGAGTTAACCAGCATCTTCACTCTTTCATCTCTATGCTGTTCAATTCCCTGATGCAAGAGTTAACCAGCATCTTCACTCTTTTATCTCTGTGCTGTCCAATTCCCTGATGCGAGAGTTAACCAGCATCTTCACTCTTTCATCTCTATACTGTTCAATTCCCTATGCGAGAGTTAACCAGCATCTTCACTCTTTCATCTCTATACTGTTCAATTCCCTATGCGAGAGTTAACCAGCATCTTCACTCTTTCATCTCTATGCTGTCCAGTTCCCTGATGCAAGAGTTAACCAGCATCTTCACTCTTTCATCTCTATGCTGTCCAATTCCCTGATGCAAGAGTTAACCAGCATCTTTACTCTTTCATCTCTATGCTGTCCAATTCCCTGATGCAAGAGTTAACCAGCATCTTCACTCTTTCATCTCTATCCTGTTCAATTCCCTGATGCGAGAGTTAACCAGCATATTCACTCTTTCATCCCATATACAAAAGTTAACCAGCATCTTTACTCTTTCATCCCTGTGCTGTCCAACTTTCTAATGCAAGAGTTAACCAGAATCTCCACTCTTTCATCTCTATCCCATTCCCGTATGCAAAAGTTAACCAGCATTTCCTCTCTCATTTCTTTAACAAGTATCCCTTCTCTTTCATTCCTTATCCGTCCAACTCCCTTATGTAAGAGTTAACAAGCAAACCCAATCTTTCATCACTATCCCACTCCTTTATGCAAGAGTTAACCAGCATAGTCACTCTCTCATTTCTATACTGTCCAACTCCCTGATGCAAAAGTTAACCAGTAAATCCATTCTTTCATCTCTATCCCACTCCCTTATGCAAGAGTTAACCAGCATCCCCACTCTTTCACCACTATCCCACTCCCATACGCAAGAGTCAACTGTCACCCCAGCTCTTTCACCTCTGTCCCACTCCCTTATGCAAGAGTCAACTGTCACCCCAGCTCTTTCATCTCTATCCCACTCCCTTATGCAAGAGTCAACTGTCACCCCAGCTCTTTCACCTCTGTCCCACTCCCTAATGCAAGAGTCAACTATCACCCCAGCTCTTTCATCTCTGTCCCACTCCCTTATGCAAGAGTCAACTATCACCCCAGCTCTTTCATCTCTATCCCACTCCCTTATGCAAGAGTCAACTGTCACCCCAGCTCTTTCACCTCTGTCCCACTCCCTTATGCAAGAGTCAACTGTCACCCCAGCTCTTTCACCTCTGTCCCACTCCCTTATGCAAGAGTCAACTATCACCCCAGCTCTTTCACCTCTGTCCCACTCCCTTATGCAAGAGTCAACTGTCACCCCAGCTCTTTCACCTCTGTCCCACTCCCTTATGCAAGAGTCAACCAGTCTTTCACCACATTATCCCACTCTCTAACACAGCTTCTTCCACCCCACACAGGCGTATTAGTGGTCGCAGCGGGAGTGACTCAAGTGCCGGGCAGCGCGGGGTCCTCAAGCGCATGGCAAGAGTGACCAGCGATGAGACCAGCCAGGGTACAAGTCCAGGGCGCGCACATTCAGGAGAGGAAGCACCCGGCGGCGTTCTAGGGGCTGGACTCCCTCTTCTGCAGCGTTTGAAACTATTGAAAGAGAAGGAGGAGAAGGAGGACAAGGAACGCCAGCAGAGAGCGAAGGAGGAGGAGGAGAGGAGGAAGGAGGAGGAGAAGAAGGAGGAGGAGGGTGAGGTGATTGGTGCTGGTCTGCCTCTGTTCGCTAGACTAAGGTTACTGAAGGCGAAGGAGGAGAAGGAAAGAATGGAGAGAGAGGAGAAGGAAAAAAAGGAGAAGGAGATGCAGAAGGAGGAGGAGAAGGAGGAAATCAAGTCCCCTACCACTAAAACCCCTCCCACTACCACTACAACCACTACAGACACTACCACTACAACCACTACTACTACTACTTCTAAGACTAATGCAACCGTCACCGCGCCTCGACCAGCCGGCCTGCTCAAAAACCGCCTCCGTGCTGCTATGCTAACTGGCGCCGCTCCACCCACGGACCCAAAACCAGGGGGGGCCACACGAACCCCAGGACCCCCGGAGAGAGAGGACGACCCCAAGGACCCCAAGGAACCCAAGGACGCCAAGGATCCCAAATCGCCGAAGAGCCCTACTGATGGGGCGCAGAAATCAGGAAGTGAAACCCATACCCTTGCGAACAGTGTCTCAGGGGGTGCCGCGCTAGACCGTGCCCTGGGAAAGCTACTGGGTAAGAAAGTGGGTGCGGGGGTGCCTACTGGGGGCGTGGGGGGCACTCAGGATACCCCGACAGCGACCCCAACTGGAGTATCCACCGCAGTAAATGATAATAAGGACAAAATTGCCAGAAGTGACAGTTTTCGAAAGGCAATGGCGGAGGGACGAATTTGCAGCACGGACGCTCCACCACGCCCGGCGCCGCCTCCAGCCACCCCGACCCTTCACACAATGCGGGAAAGCGACACGGAGGCGGATATGACAACCACAACTACTACTACTACCACTACTACTACAACTACCACTGCTACTACCCCAGGCCGCTCCCCCAGCCCTGTATTTCGAAGCAACAGTGACCCTGGTGCCGGCGGGGAGGCTGCCGTTCAAGGGGTGCGCAGGGGGTCGATTGGGAGGGAGGTCGCGCACCCAACCTTCCTTCTGACGCAGCCCTCCGGAGTTTTGCAGGACCGCCAGCTGCAGAGAGTGGATTCCTTGCAGGTACTGGGGTGGGAGGGGGGAGGGGAAGGAGGGGGGGGTAGTTCGTGTGTGTGTGTGTGTGTGTGTGTGTGTGTGTGTGTGTGTGTGTAGGGGTGAGAGATTCGGGATGCTGGTCAACTCTTGCAGAAGGGAGTTGGACAGCACAGGGATGAGAGAGAGAGAGAGAGAGAGAGAGAGAGAGAGAGAGAGAGAGAGAGAGAGAGAGAGAGATAGGAGAAAAAAGTGTGTGTGTGTGTGTGTGTGTGTGTGTGTGTGTGTGTGTGTGTGTGTGTGTGTGTGCTAACCAACCTTACATAATTACAAATGCTAAATAACAAACATTTTCAATAATAATATTAATAATAATAATAATAATGATAATAATTGTATTTTTAAGTGTATTATTAAAATCTTTAAATACAATGGAAAAATATGTGTGTGTGTGTGTGTGTGTGTGTGTGTGTGTGTGTGTGTGTGTGTGTGTGTGTGTTTAGATGCGTATTCAATATTTTCTCTCTCTCTCTCTCTCTCTCTCTCTCTCTCTCTCATTTAAACTCAAGTTCTTCCTCCCTCCCTCCCCACTAACCTCCTCCTCCTCCTCCTCCTCCTCCTCCTCCTCCTCCTCCTCCTTCACTTAAGCGGAATATTAAAAAAAAAAACGAAAAAAAAAAAACGTATTAATTTAAAACACGAATCTCACCTTTGTTTGTTTGTTTGTGCGTGCGTGTTTGTTTGTTTGTTTGTTTGTTTGTTTACCGAAGAGTTACAGGTAAGGTGACCCCAATCAAGGTGCGTGTGTTCGTGTGTGCGTTCACCTACCTGGATTTTGACCCCCCTCCCCCCCATCCCTCCCCTCCTCCTCCTCCTCTTCTTCTTCTTCCTCCTCTTCTTCTTCTTTATCTTCTTCCTCTTCCTCTTCTTATATCTGAACCAGTTTCTCCTCCTTTTAATCCTCCTCCTCCTCCTCCTCCTCCTCTTCCTCTTCCTCTTCTTCTTCTTCCTCCTCTTCTTCTTCTTTATCTTATTCCTCTTCCTCTTCTTATACCTTAACCAGTTTCTCCTCCTCCTCCTCCTCCTACTACTACTACTACTACTACTACTACTACTACTACTACTACTACTACTACTACTACTACTACTACTACTACTACTACTACTTTAAGATTTACTAATAAGCTAATTTTTAAAACAACTGCAATTTTTAATACTTTTTGCAGCTAATTCTTGAAACTAATTTTTAATACTAATGAAAAATACTGATATTACTACTACTACTACTACTACTACTACTACAAGCACTACCGACTTGACTATACCTACCACCACCACTACTACTACTACTACTACCACCACTACTAAAACATACCCACTACTTCAACAACCACACCTACCACTGCCACCACAACTACCGCGGTCTTACCCCCTCCTCTCTACACCCCCCCTTTCCCCCCATGCCAGGTTCCCTCAGAAGACGTCTCCCCACCTCTATCGTCACCTGAGAGCACAGAGACCCCGGAACGGAAGACCTTAAAGAGTATCCTGAAGCGAATGTCCCGAGAAGACTCCAGAGGCAACCTTCTACCCCCGGACTCCGCCGACCTGCGCAGGCTCATGAAGGCGCCCACGGTGGAGGGTTTCGTAGCCAGGAGGTCAAAGCTTAGCAAGACCGTGTCCTTCCAGCGTAAGACCTTATCGTCACCGCCCCCGCCAGCGTTCTTTGGGGAGAGGCGGAGTTCCAGTACCAACACCGAGTCGTACACCTCACTGAACTCAAATAACATCCTCGCCCTGTCTACGGCACCCACGGAACCTTCCCCTTTCATCACCGCTACCACAACCACGGCTACCACCACCACCTCCGCGGCCCCCCTCAAGGACATCACCACCACAGCTACCACCACCACCATCACCACGTCTTCCAGCACGACGGATGGTGTCAACAAACTCATGGTAAAGTTGAGTGCCATCGGCTTGGACGGGACCCAGGATACCCATGCCCAGGACTTGGTGCTCGGCGTGAGAAAGATCCTTCGAGACAAGATGGTGAGAGAGAGAGGAGGAGGAGGAGAAGGATGGGAAGTGAAAAGAGATGAAGGGAAGGGAATGGAGTGAGAGGAAGGGAAGAGAAGGAAAGGGACGGAAAGGATGAATGAGAGAGAGAAGGGGAAGGGAAGGAAGGAAGGAGGAAGAGGATGAGAGAGGAAGGGGAGGGGAAGTGTGGGAAGGAAGGAGGAAGAGGATGAGAGGAAGGGAAGGAAGGAAGGATGAGAGGAGGGGAAGGGGAAGTGAAGGAAGGAAGGAGGAAGAGGATGAGAGAGGAAGGGAAGGAAGGAAGGAAGGAGGAAGAGGATGACAGGAAGGGAAGGAAGGAAGGAGGAAGAAGATGAGAGGAAGGGAAGGAAGGAAGGATGAGAGGATGACAGGAAGAGAAGGGAAAGGGGAAGAAGGAAGAATGAAAGAGAGAAGGAGAGGAAGGAAGGAAGGAAGGAGGAAGAGGATGACAGGAAGGGAAGGAAGGGAGGAGGAAGGAAGGAAGGGCTGGGGTGAAGTTTGAAAAGGGGAAGAAAAACGAGCTTGTAAAAACCCATTGTTTATGTGTGCTTGCGACATTGCTTGTAAACTGTTTGCTTGTCTACCACGGATGTTTACGTGAGTGTTGTTTGCAGCTTGTTAAGGGAGGAGAAAAGAATTGCTTGAGCTTGTAAACTACTCTACACGGCTTTGAACCACGCTTTGCTTGTGGCTTGTTAAGAGAAGGAAAGGAAAGTTTGAAAATGCTTGTTAATATTGTCTTGTTAGTGTAAACCGTTGTCTGCAGCTTGGAGAGGAAGGAAAGAGCAATGTTGGGGCTTGTACATTACTGCGTGTGGTAATTCTTGTTTGCTTGTTCCTGGCTGTGACGACCCGTGCGGCGCCGGTTCACGAGGAGGTCCACAGGGCGCGGCGTGCAAGACATGGTGTCCCAGGCCCGATCTGTGTTACCTTCATATGTAATAATAAAAATAATGATAATAATAATAATAATAATAATAACTATAATATTAATAAAAAAGTTTATGAACCCGGTAGCAGCGACGGGCCAAATTTGTGGCTTTACCGTGTAGCAGCGACGGGCCAAATTTGTGGCTTTACCGTGTAGCAGCGACGGGCCAAATTTGTGGCTTTTACCGTGTATAGACGCGAGCCAAATTGGCTTTACTTACAAGCAGCGACGGGCCAAATTTGTGGCTTTACCGTGTAGCAGCGACGGGCCAAATTTGTGGCTTTACCGTGTAGCAGCGACGGGCCAAATTTGTGGCTTTACCGTGTAGCAGCGACGGGCCAAATTTGTGGCTTTACCGTGTAGCAGCGACGGGCCAAATTTGTGCCATGATATAAACCCCCAAAACAGATGATACATAAACTCATCACAAATGCTTTGATATATGTTATGAAGTGGTTTCTGTGAGTGATGATTTTTTCTCATTTTTCTCGCTTAGAGGGACCATTAAGACACATGGTCCCCGCTGATACCGGGTTAAGATCTGTTTGCTGTTAGGCTGAAAATTTATCTATTGAATTTGCCCTGTGTGTTGTGAGGGCGTCTCTGGTGCACACTCTCGACCACACAGCCCGCACGCCGCGACGTTAAACATGAGCATGGAGGCGATACATCCCCGGAGAAGCGGTGCATTTCGCCCGAATGTTACCTCTCCATCATCAGGCGTCAGTGTGGGCGTGCCGTGCATCACCGTGGGCGCGGGGTCTGGCCGGCGCCGTGTGAAAGACGCCTGACATGAAAGGCTTTCAAAGCGTCTCCTCATTAGCGTTGTTGAATTAATTTGCGATTCAGAGACACAAATGGTTCACGCCGCCACTGAAAAATAAGATTCGCAGATCTCGGCTGTGAAGAGGAGGAGATAGTGTTTGTTTGTTTGTTTGTTTGTTTGAGTGTTTGCTGTTGTTTGCTAGGCCTGTGTTTGTCTGTCTGTCTGTCTGTCCGTCTTTGTTGTGTGTCCATGTCTCTGTTTGTCTGTGTGTATGTGTGTGTGTGTGTGTGTGTGTGTGTGTGTAAGAGAGAGAGAGAGAGAGAGAGAATAAAAAATAAAAAATAAAAATAAAATCCCTTAATAAAAACAACAATAATAATAATAAAAACAAAAATAACAATGACTAAACTTTAAACTTCATAATTTATTTCAGATCGTAAATAAACACAAAAAAACATTGATTAAAAAAAAAAAAACTTCCAATAACTGTTACTTCTTCTACTTGTGTGTGTGTGTGTGTGTGTGTGTGTGTGTGTGTGTGTGTTTGTGTGTGTGTGTTTGTGTGTGTTTGCTCTTATAACCTTCCTGAATCTCATCTCGCTCTTGGGCTGCGGCTGTTTGCTTGTTTGCCAGTGTTTGTTTGTTTGTTTGCTCGTAAGCTTAAGATCCTCTCCTTGTTTACATTTTGGAGTCTACACGCTCTCTGTTTACACGTTTTTGTTTACGCCACTTATATTGTTTACACTTATTTTTTACGTTTATTTGTTTACATATTCGTTGTTTGCACCCTTTTACGTTTTCTTTCACTCCTTTTTTAATGTTGTTTGCACCTATATTGTGTTGTTTGCATCCTATTTACAATTTACAGCCCTTTTTGATATTGTTTACACCCAATTTTACGTTCTATCCTCCTTTATTTTATTGTTTACCCATTTATACAGTCTCCAGCCATTGTTTACACTGCTTACACATCCTGTTTACAATATTTACACTTCTCTTTTTACAGTTTACACCCGTTGTTTACATGCTTTGCCTTTAGATATACTTTCATTTTTTTACGCTTGACACCCATTGTTTACATTTGTTGTTTACACTGATTTCACCCATTGTTTACATCTATTGTTTACACTGATTTCACCCATTGTTTTCATCTATTGTTTACACTGATTTCACCCATTGTTTACATCTATTGTTTACACTGATTTCACCCATTGTTTTCATCTATTGTTTACACTGATTTCACCCATTGTTTACATCTATTGTTTACACTGATTTCACCCATTGTTTACACTTTGCCTATACTCCCTTGTTTACAGTTTACACCCATTGTCTACACCTATTGTTTACACTGTTTACATCCGTTGTTTACGCCTGTTGTTTACACTGTTTTCACTCATTGTTTACACCTATTGTTTACACTGTTTTCACCCATTGTTTACACTTTGCCTATACTCCCTTGTTTACAGTTTACACACATTGTTTACATCTATTGTCTACACCTGTTGTTTACACCCATTGTTTACACCCATTGTCTACACCTATTGTTTACACCTATTGTTTACACTGTGCGCCCCGTGTTGTTTGCAGGAGGACGTGGAGGTGGCGTGGGTGTCGCGCGTGAAGGAGTTGCAGCAAGAGTTAGCCGCACGAGACGCGACCATACGACAGCTGACCCATACCATCACGCTACTCCAGGTACGGGGGGCATAGAAAACGGGGGTCACGGAAAGAAAATGGGAGTCAGCGAGAAAGAAAATGGGTCAGAGGTTCTTTATTTACAATTCGTTTTCTTCGGGTTGGATTTTATTTATTTTTTTATTTTTTTATTTTTTTATTTTGGGGGAAGGGAAGTCAGAGAGAGAGAGAGAGAGAGAGAGAGAGAGAGAGAGAGAGAGAGAGAGAGAGAGAGAGAGAGAGAGAGACAAATATATAGAGAGAGAGAGAGAGAGAGAGAGAGAGAGAGAGAGAGAGAGAGAGAGAGAAAAAAAAAATTTGCAAGATAGAGAAAGATAGAAAGATATTAGAATAGAAAGTCTTTTGTTTGTTAATATGTTTCTGTGTGTGTGTGTGTGTGTGTGTGTGTGTGTGTGTGTGTGCGTTTGTGCGTATTGTATTTACTGATATGTTTGTCTGTTTTTCCTCCGTCTCCTTCCCTTCCCTTCCCTCTCTCTCCTCCACCCCTTCCTTCCCTCCTCCTCCTCCTCCCTTCCCTCTCTCCCTCCATCCCTCCCCGTCACACCAACCCAGGGCGGCGGCGGTGGTGGTGGTGGCGGGGTCGGCGGAGGAGGAGGAGGGGGCGGTGGTGAAGGAAGGCAGGGAGGGGCGGAGGGGGCGCTGGGGGGTAGCCACGTGGGTCAGCAGGCAACCCTCACGAGACTGCAGACACTCGTTCGATCCTCGTCCGATACAAGTTCTGAAGGAGGGAGTGACGAGGATGAGCCGCTGTTTATGGTATGTGTGTGTGTGTGTGTGTGTGTGTGTGTGTGTGTGTGTGTCTATCTATCTATCTATCTATCTATGTGTAGGCCATGTATATGTGTTTGTACTTATTGTGTGTCTTTAACTATCTAACTATCTATCTATCTATCTATCTATCTATGTGTATGTATATGTGTTTGTACAGATTCACCCCTATCCACCCCTGTCCCCATACCTGTCTAACACCTGTCCCTTTTCAACAGAGGTGCAATTCCATCGAGAGTATCATCCACCAGTCTCCAGGGGGGTCACCCGGGGGAGGTCGCCACCCCCCCATCACCACCAGGCACTCGTGGTCACATCAGGTTAGAAGGGGGGGCGTGGGAGGGGGGGAGGAGGGGGGTAGTGGTGGTGGTGGTAGTAGTAGTAGTAGTAGTAGTAGTAGTAGTAGTAGTAGTAGTAGTAGTAGTAGAAGAAGGGGTGGGTGAAGAAGGAGGAAAAGAAGAAGAGAAGGAAGAGGAGGAGGAGGAGGAGAGAATGATTATGAGGAAGAAGAAGAAGAAGGAAGAACAGGAGTAGAAGAACAGGAAGAGGAGGAGGAGGAGGAGGAAGAACAAGGATATTAGGTAGAAGAGGAGGAAGAAGAAGAAGGAGGATATGGAAGAAGAAGAAGAAGAAACAGAAGAGAAGGAGGAGGAGGAGGAAGAAGAAGAATAGGAAGAGGAGGAGGAGGAAGAAGAAGAAGAAGAATAGAAATTGGAGATGGAAGAAGAAGAGGAGGAGGAGGAGGAGGAGAAGGAGGAAGGAGAAGAAGAATAGATATAGGAGATGGAAGAAGAAGAGGAGGAGGAGGAGGAGGAGGAAGAAGAAGAGGAGGAGGAGGTGGAGAAAATCTAACCAGTCCCTTTACTAACACTCTCTCTCTCCCTCTCTCTCTCTCTCTCCCTTCCCATAACCCCCCCCAACCCCCCAACCCTTAACCCCTTCAACAGGTCACAGTCGAGCAACAGCAAACCCAGGGGGGGGCGGGGGCCGGCCAGGTGGGGCGGCAGGCGAGGGCAGTCCGCTCCATGGAGGACCCACGGGGAGGTCGAGGTGGCGAAGTACGTCTCGATGTTGGATCTTCTACCGACGACGATGTCTGTTCATTCTCCTCGGAGGATGACCGCGGGGGGTTAGGATCCCTCGGGGGTGATGACCTGGATGAGTCCCTCTCCGATGACCTCTTCCCCATGGAGGATGAGGAGGAGGACGACGTGGAGGAGCTGGAAGAGGAGGAAGAGGAGGGGGGTGGCGGGGAAACTGGAGAAGCTGAGTTGAGTTCACAGGATTGGGAGATACAGCTTCTGGCGCGGAAGTTAGCTGAGGACCAGAAGGGATTCGCGAAGAAGGTGGATCGGGACATCGCAGAAGGCCGCTTGAAGTCCGCTCTGGTGGAGTTACACGAGGCCTTGGCGACGGACAACCTCGGACCACTTACGGAAACGGATCTGCTACGCCTGGAAAAAGTCGTACTCCGAGAACGAGAGAAATTGAGGCGGTACGCGAGTTTGTACAGCTTGGAGGATCGCCCGCTGCTGCCAGACCAGTTCTCATCACTCTACCGAAGTCGCTCCCAGTTGCTCCTGACGCGTAGCTCCGAGCTGTGCCGCGCGGGACCGGTCCAGCGGCGGCTCTCTCAGCTCCTCACCCAGCTAGCCCGGATGCCCCCCGCCGAGCAATTCCTCTTAGACCGCTTGGTTTACACGACCGACCGACGGCGAAGGCTCTCCCGGCAAAGGAGTTTATGTGACGACCAGCTCTCGACCTTTGACGCTTCAACCAGGGGGTCATCCGTGCGTGGCCGTCCCCCGAGGGTTCTGGCCAGCCGTAGGTCGAAGAGTGTGTGCTCCCCGCCCCCCCCGCCCGCCCCAGTGACCCCCCCAGCAGCTCCCCACGCGGATAAGGACACTTCAGGGGGTAGTTCTGGGGGTATGTCCGCAATGCTCGCTTCACTACACAGATCGGTCGCGGCTATCAGAGGTCGGACTTCGGGGGTCTCCAGGGGGTCGTTAAAGGAGGGGGCGCCGCTCCTGAGACCCTCTAGGTAACGCTCCCCCTTACCGCCCCCCCACCCCACCTCTTCGCGCCCCCCTCCCCCCCAAACGGTACTTCCCCCAACACAGAACGTCAGATATTTCCACCACCACCACCACTACTACTACTACTACTACTACTACTACTGCCCCCCCCTCTCCCGCCCCCATTCTCGCCCCTCCCCCCCTTCCGCCCCCATTTTCGCTGCAGACAAGATCTTCCGCGGTTATTATGTACGTGTATGTGTGTGTGTACGTGTGTGTGTGTGTGTGTGTGTG
>NC_066577.1:7573621-7576121 GCF_024679095.1 Eriocheir sinensis
GGGGTTGTTATTGTTTTTTTTGCATTTTCTTCTAATTCTGTTTTCCTTGTTTTAATTTTCTTCCATTTTCCTTCGTTTTTCATTCATTTCCCCTCCATTTTCTTTTAATAATCTCGGTTTTGTATTCTGGTGTATAGTTCTCTGTGATTTATTATTTGCATTATTTCAATTATTTCTGTTATTTAATTTTAAGAATTTTTACACGTTGATAACACATCCATTCCCTCTCTTTTAGCCGCTCTTTACTTTTGTCTATGTAGGAACAGCGATTAGCGGGCTTTTTCTATATACCTTTCCTTGTTGCCTTTGAGCTGTTTCTTAATCTTTAAAAAAAAAAATTAGTGTCCCCTTTCCTGAATCTTACTCTCTTTATTTCTGTACACATAATTTTCTTTTTTTTTCGCATTTTTCACTCACTAATAATTTCCGAGGTATGCTCTCCTTAATATTTTGGGGGGGGCTTATAGAAGTATTTACAAACATCATTATATTTTTTTCTGTTGATCTTCTTTATTTCACATTTTTCACTTACTAATAATTTCCGAGGTATGCTCTCCTTAATATTTTTGGGGGCTTATAGAAGTATTTACAAGCATCATTATAATTATTTCTGTTTATCTTCTTTTGCATTTTTTTCACATTTTTCATCGACTAATAATTTTTGCGGCATGCCCCCCTTAATGTTTTTTTTTTGGGGGGGGGGACTTATAGAAATATTTACAAACATCATTATTATTATTATTATTCCTGTTCATCTTCTTTTTTCACATTTTTCATCTACTAATAATTTTTGCGATATGCTCCCCTTAATGTTTTTTTTTTGGGGGGGGGACTTATAGAGATATTTACAAACATCATTATTATTATTATTATTATTATTATTATTATTATTATTATTATTATTATTATTATTATTATTATTATTATTATTATTATTCCTGTTTATCTTCTTTTTTCACATTTTTCATCTACTAATAATTTTTGCATTTTTTCGTATTTTTTTTCTTAGCTTAATATGTTCCACTTGTACGTTTCCTTTATTCCTCACATAGTAGTAGTAGTAGTAGTAGTAGTAGTAGTAGTAGTAGTAGTGTGATTATCCATTTAAATCATTGTTTTAGTTTTGATATATTGTATGTACGAGTTGAGAAGGCCAAGGGGACGCCCACAAAACCCATGGCAGGAGGGAGTAAGTCTATAGATCCAGCCCTGAGGTACTTAAGATAGTCTCCTTGAAGATAGATACGTAGACAGATAAGAGATAGTCAAAAATGATAATAGTAATAATAATGATAGTAGGAATAATTTAAGGTGTTTCATATTTATCTAAGTTACCGTGAAAAAACTCCCCGGCTGCTCCGTTTTCTTTCACCGGCCCAAACGATATAGAGAAAACGGGCGAAGTTTGCCTCAGTTGTACCTGTGTGTGTGTGTGTGTGTGTGTGTGTGTGTGTGTGTGTGTGTGGACAAATATTTAAAAGAGTGATTTATGTGCGAGAGAGAGAGAGAGAGAGAGAGAGAGGAGGTAGTGGTGGTAGTAGTAGTAGTAGTAGTAGTAGTAGTAGTAGGAATAGTAGTAGTAGAGGGAGAGAAAGGATAGTAGTAGTAATAGTAGTAGTAGTAGTAGTAGTAGTAATGGTGGTGGTGGTGGTAGTGGTGGTGGTGGTAGTGGTGGTGGTGGTGGTGGTGGTGGTATCGACCCAACACCTTCGATTCCTCAACACCGACTTTGACTTAGTGTTCGAACCCGTGTGTGCGTGTGTGCGTGTGTGTGTGTGTGTGTGTGTATACAGATAGGAGGCATTGGGAAAGAAACACACACACACACACACACACACACACACACACAGAGAGCACCCCAGGTCTCCCTTACGCTCGTGTGTGTGTGTGCGTGTGTGTGTATGTCTGTGTGTGTGTGTGTGTGTGTCAACCTAGCAATACAGTTACCAAATGCACGATAACTTCCTCAAAAACTACGGTAACTTAAACACTACAGCGATATACGATAGTTTACCTTCAATAATACGATAGTTAGTCTAATAGAACCCGAACCCAACGCAGAGAATTAGGTCAAAATAGATTAGTCAGTCCAGCAATAGATTCTAATTCCTTCTATGGGCAGTTCAATAGCATATAAGATTCCCCTATTGACGTATAAGTGTTTGGATAGGATAGATACATAGATTGGGTTGGCTTAGTTGTAGTAATAGTAGTAGTAGTAGTAGTAGTAGTAGTAGTAGTAGGTTGCCCGTATCACACAGACCCGCATATATCGAAATCGCATAAATTGTGGTTCTCGTGCAACTAAACATGTCCTAATTCCTTACGTTATAACCATCATGCTTCCTAATACATGTGAAAGAGTGGAGATACTGGTTAACTCTTGCATCAGGGAGTTGGACAGCACAGGGATGAAAGAGTGAAGATGCTGGTTAACTCTTGCATCAGGGAGTTGGACAGCACAGGGATGAAAGAGTGAAGATGCTGGTTAACTCTTGCA
>NC_066577.1:7591121-7598621 GCF_024679095.1 Eriocheir sinensis
GCGAAACTTGAATAACAGCGAAACTTAAATAACTGCATAACTTGAAAAAACGCGAAACTTAAATAACCGCTAAACTTAAATAACCGCGAAACTTGAATAACAGCGAAACTTAAATAACTCCATAACTTGAAAAAACGCGAAACTTAAATAACCGCGAAACTTAAATAACCTCAAAACTTGAATAACCGCCAAACTTGAATTACCACGAAACCTGAAAACCGCGAAACTTGAATAAACGCAAAACTTGAATAACCGCGAAACTTGAATAACCGCGAATCTTGAAACTGCGCATAATGTGAGATAGCTCTAATATTTTCCCATTTTCTCTCTCTTTATTGATATTACTCATTATTATTTTTATCTTTGATGTTAATATTCGTTTTACTATAATGCTGTATGTACCCTTATGTGTGTATGTTTAAGTATATACATACATACACACACACACGCACATCGATGTATACCCTTGTATGTATGTGTATATGTTGTTTTTTTTCTCTCCCTCTTTCCCTCTCTCTCTCTCTCTCTCTCTCTCTCTCTCTCTCTCTCTCTCTCTCTCTCTCTCTCTCTCTCTCTCTCTCTCTCTCTCTCTCTCTCTCTTTCCAGATCACCCTTTCCTCCCCTTCCCTTCCCTCCCCTTCCTCTCCCTTCCCTTCCTCCTCCCCTTCCCTCCACCCCCCCTCCTCCTCTTCCTCCTCCTACCCTCTCAATCACCCTCCCTTCCCCTTCCTCCTTTCCTTCCCTTCCCCACCCCTCCCGCGCCCCTTCCCTCCCGCCCATTCCCTCCTCCCCTCTTCCCCCTCCCACCCCTGCCTCCTCCTCCTCCCCCAACCCCCCATTTCCCTTCTCCCCACTCCCCCCTACCCCCTCCTTTCACCTGACCCCTCCCTCCCCCACAAGCTCCGCCTCCTCCTCCTCCCCTTCCTCTTCCCATCCTCCTCCTCCTCCTCCTCCTTCTTCCTTCATTTACTCCCCCCCTCTTCTTCTTCCTCCCCCATCCTCCTCCTCATCCTCCCAACCACCTCCTCACCCCTCCACCTCCTTACAACCTTCTCCTCCTCTTCCCGTCCCCATTCCGACCCCTTCCCCCCAGCCGCCCCGCTCCCCCGCGACTCCCCAGCCTCCCCCCGGCCCTCTCACTCCCCTTGGCCTTGTTCCAGCCGCCATGGGGAGAAGCAGCTCTACCCCGGGGCTTGTGGAGTCATCTGGGCGCGTCCCCCTTGAAGAAATGTGGTTACCCCCAATTTTTAAGCCCCCCCAGCACCCCCCCTGCACCCCAGCCTTCACCCCCAGCACCAGCCCGAGGTAAGATGGGCAGGGAAGGGATGGGGAGATAGGGAAGGGTTGGGAAGGGAAGGGAAGGGAGGGGGAGGACTGGGAAGGGTTGGGAAGGGAAGGGAAGGGAAGGGTTGGGATGGGAAGGGAAGGGAAGGGAAGGGAGGGGGAGGACTGGGAAGGGTTGGGATGGGAAGGGAAGGGAAGGAAGAGAGAGAGAGAGAGAGAGAGAGAGAGAGAGAGACGTTGCATTGTCTTTTTAATTAGATTTTTCTGAACTGCGTCTCTCTCTCTCTCTCTCTCTCTCTCTCTCTCTCTCTCTCTCTCTCTCTCTCTCTCTCTCTCTCTCTGTGCATTGTTGGTGGGTGGTAAGATAGTGGCGCCCGCATGAGAGAGAGAGAGAGAGAGAGAGAGAGAGAGAGAGTTGCCTAATGAACCCCTTTTCCCTCTTTATATATTATCTCCATTTTTTTTTCTTTTTCTGATAATCCGTTTTCTTTGTTCACGGGGGCGGTGGCTGAGTGGTTAGCGAGTGGACCCTGGATCGAGCCCCCTCCCAATTACCTCTCCCCCATTCTACCTTAATTAGTCACCCTATATAAAAGAGGTTATTTCTTTGTTCACTCTTCTTCGTTCGCTTTAATGTTCTTCAAGTCTAACACGTTTTCTTTGAACAGAACTCCAAATCCCTTATGCGAGAGTTAACCAGCATCTTCACTCTTTCATCCCTATACTGTCCAAATCCCTTATGCGAGAGTTAACCAGCATCTTCACTCTTTCATCCCTATACTGTCCAAATCCCTTATGCGAGAGTTAACCAGCATCTTCACTCTTTCATCCCTATACTGTCCAAATCCCTTATGCGAGAGTTAACCAGCATCTTCACTCTTTCATCCCTATACTGTCCAAATCCCTTATGCAAGAGTTAACCAGCATCTTCACTCTTTCATCCCTATACTGTCCAAATCCCTTATGAAAGATTTAACAAGCATATTCACTCTTTCATCCCTATAATGTCCAAATCCCTTATGCTAGAGTTAACCAGCATCTTCACTCTTTCATCCCTGTGCTGTCCAAATCCCTTATGCAAGAGTTAACCAGCATCTTCACTCTTTCATCCCTATACTGTCCAAATCCCTTATGCAAGAGTTAACCAGCATCTTCACTCTTTCATCCCTATACTGTCCAAATCCCTTATGCGAGAGTTAACCAGCAGCTTCACTCTTTCATCCCTATACTGTCCAAATCCCTTATGCAAGAGTTAACCAGCATCTTCACTCTTTCATCCCTATACTGTCCAAATCCCTGATGCAAGAGTTAACCAGCATCTTCACTCTTTCATCCCTATACTGTCCAAATCCCTTATGCGAGAGTTAACCAGCAGCTTCACTCTTTCATCCCTATACTGTCCAAACCCCTTATGCAAGAGTTAACCAGCATCTTCACTCTTTCATCCCTATACTGTCCAAATCCCTGATGCAAGAGTTAACCAGCATCTTCACTCTTTCATCCCTATACTGTCCAAATCCCTGATGCAAGAGTTAACCAGCATCTTCACTCTTTCATCCCTATACTGTCCAAATCCCTTATGCAAGAGTTAACCAGCATCTTCACTCTTTCATCCCTATACTGTCCAAATCCCTTATGCAAGAGTTAACCAGCATCTTCACTCTTTCATCCCTATACTGTCCAAATCCCTGATGCAAGAGTTAACCAGCATCTTCACTCTTTCATCCCTATACTGTCCAAATCCCTTATGCGAGAGTTAACCAGCATCTTCACTCTTTCATCCCTATACTGTCCAAAGCCCTGATGCAAGAGTTAACCAGCATCTTCACTCTTTCATCCCTATACTGTCCAAATCCCTTATGCAAGAGTTAACCAGCATCTTCACTCTTTCATCCCTATACTGTCCAAATCCCTTATGCTAGAGTTAACCAGCATCTTCACTCTTTCATCCCTATACTGTCCAAATCCCTTATGCGAAAGTTAACTAGCATCTCCACTCTTTCATCCCTATACTGTCCAAATCCCTTATGAGAGAGTTAACCAGCATCTTCACTCTTTCATCCCTATACTGTCCAAATCCCTTATGCGAGAGTTAACCAGCATCTTCACTTTCTCATCCCTATACTGTCCAAATCCCTTATGCGAGAGTTAACCAGCATCTTCACTCTTTCATCCCTATACTGTCCAAATCCCTTATGCAAGAGTTAACCAGCATCTTCACTCTTTCATCCCTATACTGTCCAAATCCCTTATGCAAGAGTTAACCAGCATCTTCACTCTTTCACCCCTATACTGTCCAAATCCCTTATGCGAGAGTTAACCAGCATCTTCACTCTTTCATCCCTATACTGTCCAAATCCCTTATGCGAGAGTTAACCAGCATCTTCACTCTTTCATCCCTATACTGTCCAAATCCCTTATGCAAGAGTTAACCAGCAGCTTCACTCTTTCATCCCTATACTGTCCAAATCCCTGATGCAAGAGTTAACCAGCATCTTCACTCTTTGATCCCTATACTGTCCAAATCCCTGATGCAAGAGTTAACCAGCAGCTTCACTCTTTCTTCCCATTCTCCCTCTCGTTCTACCCTACTCTAAACTCCCTATATCCCTCCCATTTCCCTTATTACCACCCAATTTCATTCCCATTCTCTCCCATGCCTTCCGTCCAAACCCATTTTCTTTGTACAAACTCCCATATTCTTTCATTTTAACCCGTTTTCTTTCGCCCTAACCTTCTCTAGCGCAAAATTTCCTTCCCATTCTCTCCCATGCCCTCCGTCCAAACCCATTTTCTTTGTACAAACTCCCATTTTCTCTCATTTTATCCGTTTTCTTCAATGCTAACTCGTTTTCCTTGTTCAGACTCCCGTTTTCTCTCGTCCTAACCTTCTGTAACTCCCTATTTCCTTCCCATTCTCTCCCATGCCTTCCGTCCAAACCCATTTTCTTTGTTTAAACTCCCATTTTCTCTCATTTTAACCCGTTTTCTTTCGCCCTAACCTTCTCTAACTTCCCATTTCCTTCCCATTCTCTCCCCTTCCTGACGTTCAAACCCGTTTTCTTTGTTAAAACTCCCATTTTCTCTCATTTTAACCCGTTTTCTTTGTACAAACTCCCATATTCTCTCATTTTAACCCGTTTTCTTTGTACAAACTCCCATTTTCTCTCATTTTAACCCGTTTTCTTTGTACAAACTCCCATATTCTCTCATTTTAACCCGTTTTCTTTGTACAAACTCCCATATTCTCTCATTTTAACCCGTTTTCTTTGTACAAACTCCCATATTCTCTCATTTTAACCCGTTTTCTTTGTACAAACTCCCATTTTCTCTCATTACAACCCGTTTTCTTTCGTCCTAACCTTCTCCAACTCACCAATTCATTCCCAGACTCACCCATACTCACCCAGACTCACCCAGACTCACCCAGACTCACCCAGACTCATCCATACTCACCCAGACTCACCCAGACTCACCCAGACTCACCCATACTCACCCAGACTCACCCAAACTCACCCATACTCACCCAGACTCATCCATACTCACCCAGACTCACCCAAACTCACCCAGACTCACCCAAACTCACCCATACTCACCCAGACTCACCCAGACTCACCCAAACTCACCCAAACTCACCCAGACTCACCCAAACTCACCCAAACTCACCCAGACTCACCCAGACTCATCCATACCCAACTATGCTCACCCAAACTCACCCAGATTCACCCAGACTCACCCAGACTCACCCAGACTCACTCAGACTCACCCATACTCACCCAGACTCACCCAAACTCACCCAAACTCACCCAGACTCACCCAGACTCATCCATACCCAACTATACTCACCCAAACTCACCCAGATTCACCCATACTCACCCATACTCACCCATCTTCCCCAGGACTCAGGCGCACCGCTCACAAACCTTGGAATCCGAGCGCCTCACCATGGAGTCAGGACTGAGCGACGCTTCCTCCCGGCAGTCAACCGATGAAGATGTCAACAAACCAACTCCACCATTGCAACCCCCTCTCCACCACCCCCTCTACCACCCCCAACCACCCTCCCAGCCACCCCCCACTCAGCCACCCTTGCCCCCCTCCTCCTCCTCCTCCTCGCAGCCCATTGGTGAGTTTGGTTGCAAATAATAATAATAATAATAATAATAATAATAATAATAATAATAATAATAATAATGAAAATTGTTGTTGTTGTTGTTGTTGTGTGTGTGTGTGTGTGTGTGTGTGTGTGTGTGTGTTTGTTTGTTTGTTAGTGTTATTCTATCGGCATTTTTTTTTTTTTTTAGATATTTCTTTTTATTATTTTTATTATTATTATTATTTTTATTTCTCGCTCTTGTTCTTGTTCTCTCTCTCTCTCTCTCTCTCTCTCTCTCTCTCTCTCTCTCTCTCTCTCTCTCTCTCTCTCTCTCTCTCTCTCTCTCTCTCTCTCTCTCTCTCTCTCTTTCGACATTTATTGTTTTTATTTTTATCAAAACACGAAATTAAAATTGAACCGACAAACGAACACACAAACCCTTTTAAGAGATCCTCCTCCTCCTCCTCCTCCTCCTCCTCCTCTTCCTCCTCCTCCTCCTCTTCTTCTCCCTATTCTTTCCTCCTTTTTCTTCTTCTTCCTAACACAATCTTCTTTCCCTCCTCCTCCTCCTCCTCCTCCTCCTCCTCTTCTCCTATTTTTAACGCTTCCTTTTTCTTCTTCTTCCTAACACAATCTTCCTTTCTTCCTCTTCCTCCTCCTCTTCCTCCTCCTCCTCCTGGGACCCATTCTCTTCATCATATATATCAATGACCTAGAATCAGGACTGAAATCCACAATATCGAAATTTGCTGATGACACTAAGGTGGGGGGAAAGGCCCTCACAAAGACCGACTGCGAAATCATTCAGAAAGACCTCAATCACATTATCGAATGGTCGGAAAAATGGCAAATGTCTTTTAATGTTGACAAATGCAAAGAGTCACCATTGGGTCCAGAAATAGTAACCACACATACATCATGAATGGGAGACCTCTGCAAGCGATACAGGAGGAAAAGGATCTTGGGGTCACTATCAGCAGTGACCTGAAACACGCGAATCACTGTAAAAAAGCATACAACAAGGCCAACATTATGCTCGGGTTCATAGCGAGGAACTTCGAGTGTAAAACGCCAGACGTGATGCTATCCTTGTATAATTCCATGGTAAGACCGCACCTCGAGTATGCAGTGCAGTTCTGGTCTCGTAATTACAGAAAGGACATTACTTTACTGGAAAGGATTCAACGACGCGCCACAAAGATGATTCCAACCTTCAGGGCTCAACCGTACGAGGAACGACTCAAGCGATTCAATCTCTTTACATTGAAGAAAAGACGCCTACGAGGGGATATGATTCAAGTCTTCAAGTATCTGAAAAACTTCAATAACGTCGATTACACCAAATTCTTTGAACTGCAAACCAACTCAAGAACTAGAAATAACGGTTCACCCATTCAGTCGAGTCGATGTAACACAGACATCGGAAGGAGTTTCTTTTCAAACCGAGTCATCCGCCACTGGAACAATCTTCCCTCAAGTAGTAAATGCGAATACCATCAACTCCTTCAAATATAGAATCGACCGTCACTTCGCTGCGTCGGGAGTAAACTGAATAACGAGGGGCTTCCATCTGCTCCTCAATATCGAGGTGCTTTCATCTGCTCACCAAGCCCCAAGTGGCGGTCGAGCAGATTAAATCACCCAAGCGGGCGGCCTCGTAATGAGCCAATACGCTTTCTGTTGCCTGCATTTCCATGTTTCCATGTTTCCTCCTCCTTCTCCTCCTCCTCCTCCTCCTCCTCTTCTCCCTATTTTTAGCTCTTCCCTTTTCTTCTTTTTCCTAACACAATATTCCTTCCTTCCTTCCTCCTCCTCCTCCTCTTCCTCCTCCTCCTCCTCCTCCTCCTCCTCCTCCTCTTCTCCCTAATTTTTCCTCTTCCTTTTTCTTATTTTTCCAAACACAATCTTCCTTCCTCCCTCCTCCTCCTCCTCCTCTTCCTCCTCCTCCTCCTCCTCCTCCTCCTCCTCCTCCTCTTACTAACCCCCCTCCCCCTACCCCCCTAGGGACCACCACCACCAGCACAACCTCGATAGACACGGCTTGGGAGAGAGAGAAAGAGAGAGAGAGGGAGAGAGAGGGAGGGGGAGGGGGAGATCGCTTTCCTCCCCCCCCTCCACCC
>NC_066577.1:7601121-7608621 GCF_024679095.1 Eriocheir sinensis
ACTTAGGGATGTTCAAATTTGTGAGTTCGAACAAGGAGAGTCACAGAGAAAGGAGGAGGAGGAGGAGGAGGAGGAGGAGGAGGAAGATTAGGGATGTTCAAATTTGTGAGAAGAAGAAGAAGAGGAGGAGGAGGAGGAGGAAGGAAGAATGGCCGAAGAATGAATAAAGAAGAGAGAGAGGGATTAGGAAGAAGAAGAAGAGAAGGAGGAGAAGGAGGAGAAAGAAGAAGAGGAAGAAGAAGAAATATAAACATCATTAGTATTACAATTATCATTATTACAATCATTAATATTATAAGTATTATGTCCAGTATTAACCAAAATATTACATTAGCTTGCCCTTCAAAGTCGTAAATTACTGAAAACGTACGATAACGCTTGACTAATTACGTAAAAATATGTATAACTAATTGATCTGTGCAGTAATGACCTTGTATTGTTTTATGCTCTACCCCTGACGCGCAAAATGTACGCGAATTCGGGTTTCGCGATTTCGTGGTTTTTCGTCTTTTTTTCGCGTTTTTTGTTTTGGTTTGTTTTCCCGTTTTCTTTCTTATATTAACGTGTTTTTTTACTGTAACTAATGTATTTTTATAGCTAAGATACGTAAAGAAAGAGAGGAAGAAGAAGAAGAAGAAGAAGAAGAAGAAGGTTTTAGAGAAGAACGCTCACGAAAAGGAAAAAAGGAAGGAAAATAAAAATAAAAGATACGCAAAAGAAGAAAAAGAAGAAGAAGAAGAGGAGGAATAAAACAAAAAAGAAAATTAAAAGAAAGAAAAAAACTAAAAAATCTATCACTGTGTCTATTTCAATGACTAGAATGTAAAAATGAAAAGCCTAATGGGTCGTAGGAATGAGCGATTTGTGACCCCGTTGCTGCGGCTAACACAAACACCGCACGGATCATCAACATCATCAACAATAACATGGTGGTAATATTTTCACCCAGTACCTACAAGGAATGGCGTCGAAATTACCCCTTTTTAAACCTCATCAGTCACGCATCGCAACTAACCGGTCAACGAAACTATAAATTATCAAACTCTCCTCTTTTTGGTGTCACGATAAAGGGTCAGATGATAGAAGGAATCGTCTTAATATCGGTCTTGGCATTGTGAGCTTGCGTTGTCAGTCGCTGCAACGGGGTGTCATTTCTGTGTGGTGGTGATTAACTGGTTAGGTTTATTTAGAGATATTTAGAAAGAAGTCATTAGTTAGTAGTTAAAAGAGAGAGAGATATATATATATTACTTGTGAGGGGAGAGAGAGGAGGGGGAAGGAGGAAGAGGGGGATGTTTACTACTACTTCTACTACTACTACTACTACTACTACTACTACTACTACTACTACTACTACCATTACCCCCTCCCCCCTCCCCCTCCTCCCCCCTACCATGCAACATTGGTATATGCATGCTGTGCCCAATCGATATTTTAATTTTCTTTTGGAATAATATAAAAAAAATGAAGAAAAAATAATCTTGGAGAAAAAAAACATGAAAAAAATAATAATAATATATAATGTTGGAGTCTTATTTACGAACTTCCTTAATTCTTTTTTTTTTTTTTTTTTTTTTGTGTGTGTGTGTGTGTGTGTGTGTGTGTGTGTGTGTGTGTGTGGAAAAAGAGGAGGAGGAAGAGGAAGAAGAGGAGGAGGAAGAAAAGTTACCCATAATATGTCTGTTACATTAATATTATCACCAGGGAGGAAGAGGAGGAGGAGGAGGAGGGGGAAGATGAGGAAGAGGAAGAGTTTGACCAAGGAGGAGGAGGAAGAGGGAAGAGTCAGAAGGAAGGAAGGGAAGAATAGGAAGAGGAGGAGGAGGAGGAAGAGGAAGGAGGAGGAGGAACAAGGAAGAGAGAAGAAAGGAAGGGAAGAATAGGAAGAGGAGGAGGAGGAGGAGGAAGAGGAAGGAGGAGGAGGAACAAGGAAGAGAGAAGAAAGGAAGGGAAGAATAGGAAGAGGAGGAGGAGGAGGAAGAGGAAGAGGAAGGAGGAGGAGGAACAAGGAAGAGAGAAGGAAGGAAGGGAAGAATAGGAAGAGGAGGAGGAAGAGGAAGAGGAAGGAGGAGGAGGAATAAGGAAGAGAGAAGGAAGGAAGGGAAGAATAGGAAGAGGAGGAGGAAGAGGAAGAGGAAGGAGGAGGAGGAACAAGGAAGAGAGAGAAGGAAGGAAGGGAAGAATAGGAAGAGGAGGAGGAGGAGGAAGAGGAAGGAGGAGGAGGAACAAGGAAGAGAGAAGAAAGGAAGGGAAGAATAGGTAGAGGAGGAGGAGGAGGAAGAGGAAGGAGGAGGAGGAACAAGGAAGAATGAAGGAAGGAAGGGAAGAATAGGAAGAGGAGGAGGAGTAGGAGGAAGAGGAAGAGGAAGAGGAAGGAGGAGGAGGAACAAGGAAGAGAGAAGAAAGGAAGGGAAGAATAGGAAGAGGAGGAGGAGGAAGATGAGGAAGAGGAAGAGTTTGACCAAGGAGAAGGAAGGACGGGAAAGCCTTGACGTCGCCTGTGACATCAAGATCAAGACCGAGATCAGCTGTGGCGGCCGAGAGTGCCCGAGATAAAGAGTTCCTGCCAATACCTGTGAGTCCTCGGGTGCCAGGGAGTGCCCGGGGGGACAGGGGGGGCCAGGAGAGTGCCAGGGGGTGCAGGGGTGCCCGGGGGGTGCAGGAGTGCCAGGGGGAGCCAGGAGAGTGCCAGGGGGAGCCAGGGGTGCCAGGGGGAGCCAGGGGTGCCAGGGGGAGCCAGGAGAGTGCCAGGGGGTGCCAGGAGAGTGCCAGGGGTGTGCAGGGGTGCCAGGGAGTACCAGGGGTGTGCAGAGGTGCCAGGGGGAGCCAGGAGAGTGCCAGGGGTGTGCAGGAGAGTGCCAGGGGGTGCCAGGGGTGTGCAGGAGAGTGCCAGGGGATGGTCAGTTGAGGGTCATGGCTTCCCCTCTGCCTGACCTCGTTTGTGTTGCTTTTTCTCCTTTAATTGTTTTCTCTCATCCTTGCTTGTGTTGCCTCAAGTCACTTGCGGCATACTGTGATGAGCCCCTGGTCCCTGGTCCCTGGTCCCTGGTCGAGTGCCAGTCTTGGGGGACCTGTGGGAGTGGCACCTTCTTCTTCTTCTTTTGACCTGTGTTGTGGTAGTTTTTCCAGTCTTCTATTCTTCCAGAGTTAATGGTTGAAACACTACTAGTATATCCCCTGGTCCCTGGTCCCTGGTCCCTGGTCGAGTGCCAGTCTTGGGGGACCTGTGGGAGTGGCACCTTCTTCTTCTTCTTTTGACCTGTGTTGGGGTAGTTTTTCCAGTCTTTTTTTTTTAGAACACACACAAAACCCTTAAAGGTGCGTGTTTGGAGGCGCGGAGTGATTCTCAAGAGTTCCCGTCGTTTTAAATTCTTTTATCGATGTGTTTATCATTTTTCTAATTTTAAAACGATTGGGTGATATTTAGGAAACCCTCGCCACCCGTCAATGTTAAATACACGATGGATTTCTCATTTTTTTTTTTTTTTTTTTTTTACAGCAAAGGAGACAGCTCAAGGGCACACAAAAAGCAAACATTAATAAAAAAAAAAAAGCCCGCTACTCACTGCTCCTAACAAGAATCCAAAGAGGTGGCCGAAAGATAGGTCAGTTTTGGGAGGAGAGGTGTCCTGATACCCTCCTCTTGAAAGAGTTTAAGTCGTAGGCAGGAGGAAATACAGATGATCCCTGAATTGAATTGTTTCCCCTTGCCGGAAGTCACTGGTCACTCTACTGCATTGAGGGACCTTAGGCAAATTCATCATGTGACTATTAATTTTAACAGAGGCGGCCAAGTTTTCCGAAATTTTCCCCAAATAGTTTTATGTAGTTTTTTAAGTGTTGTTTTTAATCATGGTTTTAAATCTTTAATAGTTGTATATAGTTTTTTAAGTGTTGTTTTTAATTATGGTTTTTATGTAGTTTTTTAAGTGTTGTTTTTAATCATGGTTTTAAATCTTTACTTACAGTTTTATATAGTTTTTTAAGTGTTGTTTTTAATTATGGTTTTTATGTATTTTTTTAAGTGTTGTTTTTAATCATGGTTTTAAATCTTTACTAACAGTTTTATATAGTTTTTTAAGTGTTGTTTTTAATTATGGTTTTTATGTAGTTTTTTAAGTGTTGTTTTTAATCATGGTTTTAAATCTTTAATAGTTGTATATAGTTTTTTTAAGTGTTGTTTTTAATCATGGTTTTAAATCCTTAACAGTTTTATGTATTTTTTTAAGTGTTGTTTTTAATCATGGTTTTAAATCCTTAACAGTTTTATGTATTTTTTTAAGTGTTGTTTTTAATCATGGTTTTAAATCTTTACTAACAGTTTTATATAGTTTTTTAAGTGTTGTTTTTAATCATGGTTTTAAATCTTTAACAGTTTTATATAGTTTTTTAAGTGTTGTTTTTAATCATGGTTTTAAATCCTTAACAGTTGTATATAGTTTTTTTAAGTGTTGTTTTAATCGTGGTTTAAAATCTTTACTAACAGTTGTATATAGTTTTTTAAGTGTTGTTTTTAATCATGGTTTTAAATCTTTAACAGTTTTATATAGTTTTTTAAGTGTTGTTTTTAATCATGGTTTTAAATCCTTAACAGTTTTATATATTTTTTTAAGTGTTGTTTTTAATCATGGTTTTAAATCCTTAACAGTTTTATATAGTTTTTTAAGTGTTGTTTTTAATCATGGTTTTTAATCTTTAAGTTTTATATATATTTTTTTAAGTGTTGTTTTTAATCATGGTTTTAAATCTTTAACAGTTTTATATAGTTTTTTAAGTGTTGTTTTTAATCATGGTTTTAAATCTTTAACAGTTTTATATAGTTTTTTAAGGGTTGTTTTTAATCATGGTTTTAAATCTTTACTAACAGTTTTATATAGTTTTTTAAGTGTTGTTTTTAATCATGGTTTTTAATCTTTAAGTTTTATATATATTTTTTTAAGTGTTGTTTTTAATCATGGTTTTTAATCTTTAAGTTTTATATATATTTTTTTAAGTGTTGTTTTTAATCATGGTTTTAAATCTTTAACAGTTTTATATAGTGGAGGAAGCTGTGGGGCCAGGACGAGCAGGAGCAGACAGCCTCTACCACCATCATCACCACCACCACCACCACCGCCACCACCGCCACCACCACCACCTTGCTGCCGACCCCTCCAGCCATAAAGGAAAGGGAACATTTAGTGTGAGAAGATTGGAGACTGAGAGCAGGTTCACCAGACACAGCCTTGCTCTCACCGCTGAAGGAAACCATGAGTGCCCAGAGTGTGGCCACAGACTCCCTGGGAAGGATGGCCTCTACAATTACACCCACGCACTCTTCTGGAAATACTCATGAGTGTCGAGAGTGTGGCAAAGAGTTCAGTTGTAAGCATAGCCTCGACGCACACACCCTTACACACACTGGTGAAAGACCTCATGAATGCCGAGAGTGTGGCAAAGTGTTCACTCAGAAGGGTACTCTCAACAGACACGTCCTCACACACTCCGGTGAGCGACATTACGAGTGTCGAGAGTGTGGCAAAAGGTTCCAGAGGAGGAGTTATCTCACAGTACACCTCGCGAAACACACCGGGGAACGATCTCACGAGTGCCGAGACTGCGGCAAAAAGTTCTTCAGTAAGAGAGACCTCACTGAACACACCCGCACCCACACTGGCGAACGGCCCCATGAGTGCGTCGAGTGCGGCAGAAAGTTCACGAAGAAGCATACCCTCAAAACGCACGTCCTCACACACTCCGGCGTAAAACCTCATGAATGCCCCCAATGTGGCAAGAGATATTTCTGGAAGGGTGCGTTGAACTCACACGTCCGTACCCACACCGGCGAACGACCTCACGAATGCCAAAAGTGCGGTAAAGGGTTCCGCAACAGGAGCGACCTCAACGCACACACGCTGATCCACACCGGGGAAAAACCGCATCAGTGCCGAGAGTGTGGGCGGAGATTCGCGCGGAAGTCCAGTCTCACTCTACACGCACTCACCCACACTCACGAAAGGCCTCACGAGTGCGTAGAGTGTGGCAACAGATTCGCGAGTAAGTATCGCCTCAACACACATATGCTAAGACATTCTGGCTTGAGGGAGTTTAAGTGTGACCTTTGTGGGAAGCTTTTCAAGGTGAAGCAAGATATTGTCCACCATATGAAAATCCACTTTCCCTGAGGTGGAGGTGGAGGTGGAGGGGAGTGGTCAGCAGCTCCGCCCTGGACAAGGTAATCTATCCATGTCACAAGCTCTCCCTTCACCCATATCACAAGCTCTCCCTTCCTCGGCCATTCCCTTCACCCATATCACAAGCTGTCCCTTCCTCGGCCATCCCCTTCACCCATATCACAAGCTGTCCCTTCCTCGGCCACTCCCTTCACCCATATCACAAGCTGTCCCTTCCTCGGCCATTCCCTTCACCCATATCACAAGCTGTCCCTTCCTCGGCCATTCCCTTCACCCATATCACAAGCTCTCCCTTCCTCGGCCATTCCCTTCACCCATATCACAAGCTGTCCCTTCCTCGGCCATTCCCTTCACCCATATCACAGGCTGTCCCTTCCTTGGCCATTCCCTTCACCCATATCACAAGCTGTCCCTTCCTCGGCCATTCCCTTCACCCATATCACAAGCTCTCCCTTCCTCGGCCATTTCCTTTTTTACTGAGTGCATATATACATAGTCACTGTTAAGGGTCGCTTCAAGCATAGGACAGTACCCAATTGTGTCAGTAATCTCTCTCTCTCTCTCTCTCTCTCTCTCTCTCTCTCTCTCCACTCCCTGTCATAGCCTTTCTCTCTCTCTCTCTCTCTCTCCGTAGCAACTTGGACATGTTTTTTTATGCCTCGGAAATGCCAAATCATAACACATAAGTCCTTGCAAATCACTCACATTAAACTCATTTGCAAAGTACATTAGTGAACGCTCTCATGTCTTTTTGTATGACAGAATCCCCGACCTCTGGAATGCAAGTGCTCAGTTTTGGGGGAGGAAGAAGATGAAGAGGAAGATGAAGAGGAAGAAGAAGATGAGGAGGAAGAAAATGAAGAAGGAGGAGGAGAAGAAGAAGAAGAAGAAGAAGAAGGAAGAGGAGGAGGAGGAGGAGGAGGAAGAAGAAGGGTAGGTTAAAATATACCCATTGTGATATATATTTTTTTTTTAACTTTATTTATCTTCTGTATACACACACACACACACACACACACACACACACACACACACACACACACACACACACACACACACACACACACACACACACATCTTCTCATCTCGCTCTGGTCTCATCTCCCACAGCATCCGGGCAGCATCCTGGAGGTCTGATCTGGTCTCATCTCCCACAGCATCTAGGTAGCATCCTGGAGGCCTGAGTCTGGTCTCCCCGGCTCACTGAAGGGCTGAGTCTGGTCTCATCTCGACTCCTTCCCTGCAAGAGGCAACAGAGAGAGAGTGTGTGTGTGTTGGGGGGGGGGTCTCTCTCTCTCTCTCTCTCTCTCTCTCTCTCTCTCAGCTC
>NC_066577.1:7613621-7616121 GCF_024679095.1 Eriocheir sinensis
TCCTCCTCCTCCTCTTTTTCCTTCCTCTTCTTCCTCTTCCTCCTCCCTTTCTTTCCCTCCTCCTCCTCTTCCTTCTTCCTCCTCCTCAACCATTCCTTCCCTCCTCCTCCTCCTCCCCTTCCTTCCTTCCTTCCTTTCTACTTTCCTCTCCTCCTCCTCTTAACCTAACCTAACCTAACCTAACCCATTCCCCTCCTCCTCCTCCTCCTCCTCCTCCTCCTCCCCCTCCTAACCTAACCTAGCCTAACCCATTCCCAACCTCCTCCTCCTCCTCCTCCTAACCTAACCTAAACATTCCCTCCCTCCTCCTCCTCCTCCTCCTCCTCCTCCTCCTGACCTGACCTGACCTCACCTGTTCCGTTCTGCATAAAGTTGTTCTGGAGGTGGAGGTTGTGGGGCTGGAGGTCATTGGAGGTCACGGCCGCCGCTGGGAGGTCACTGGTGAGGTCGAGGTCAAAGAGGTCATCATCGGAGTCAATTGGTATGCACTCGCTCTGTCTCCTTTCACTGGACAATTCTAGCCGCGACCTTTGACCTGAGAGAGAGAGAGAGTGTGAGAGAGGGGGAGGGAGGGAGAGACAGAGAATGTGTGTGTGTGTGTGTGTGTGTGTGTGTGTGTGTGTGTGCGTGTGTGTGTGTGTGTGTGTGTGTGTTTTAGTAGTAGTAGTAGTAGTAGTAGTAGTAGTAGTAGTAGTAGTAGTAGTAGTAGTAGTAGTAGTAGTAGTAGTAACACAAGGAAGGAAGGAAGGAAAGGAAAGGAAAGGAAAGGAAGGAAAGGGAAGAAAAGGAAAGGAAGGAAGGAAAGGAAGGAAAGGAAGGAAAGGAAAGGAAGGAAGGAAGGAAGGAAGGAAGAAAAGAAGAAGAGGAGGAAGAAGAGGAAGAAAAAAAACAACAACTCACCACTATTCACAGATAATACAGATGGTGATGACACGGAGGTGGTGGTGGTGGTGGTGGTGGTGGTGGGGTGGTGTTGAGGTTGTGGTGGTGATGAGTTCTTCACCTGTATGACCCGGTGTGGTGGCGAGGTGGTGGTGGTGGTGGTGGTGGTGGTGGTGGTGGTGGTGATGGTGGTGGTGGCTGGGACCTGAGAGAGAGAGATTATAATTAACATACATTGAAGAGGAGGAGGAGGAGGAGGAGGAGGAGGAGGCGGAAGAGGAGGAGAAGAGGTAGAAATTAGCGCTGACCTCCGTCCAAGGGGTCAATGCATTCAGGCTAAGAATCATGCAAATAGGGTAGGCCTACTTGGTTTCATCCCTTTAGTGGGCGCAACATCTGTGGTCATATGCCGGAGAGAGACAGAAGGGGAAGGAAAATGTTGGAAAGTTTCGTTTAGTGGGCGCAACATCTGTGGTCATATGCCGGAGAGAGACAGAAGGGGAAGGAATTATAGGAGAAGGAAACAGACCCCAGGAGACGGGACACAACCCCCAATTAATACCTGGTACCCATTCACTGCTGGGGGGTGGACAGGGGCGTAGGGTATCGGAAAACCCGCCCAAATTTTTCCACTCCACCCGGGAATCGAACCCGGGCTCTCTTGGTTGTGAGCTGAGTGTGCTAACCACTGCACCACGAAGCCCCTTGGGGAAGAGAAGCTAGTGTTTGTTAATACCTCAAAATGGAAACACTCTCTCCAAGCGACACTTTGACAAGGAGGGAAGAGCTTGACTAATATTCCCGCCAACAGTACCTTACCTTCACTAGCGAGGAGGTGGAGGAGGAGACGGAGGAGGTGGAGGAGGAGGAGGAGGTGGACTCTTGCGCCAACTCCACGGAGGACTCAAATCCAAGCTCTTTCAACTCCTGCTTCTCGACCGCTGAGGTTTTCCGAGGTTTTCTTTTATCCTGGGGTAGAGAGCCCTGGGGGGGGGGGTAACATTAGTAGTAGTAGTAGTAGTAGTAGTAGTAGTAGTAGTAGTAGTAGTAGTAGTAGTAGTAGTAGTAGTAGAGAGATTAGAGAGAGAGGGAGAGAGAGAGTTGAGGAAAGAATGTCACGTTTTTAAGATAGATAGATAGATAGATAGATAGATAGATAGATAGATAGATAGATAGATAGATAGAGCGAGAGACAGAGAGAGAGAGAGAGAGAGAGAGAGAGAGAGAGAGAGAGAGAGAGAGAAAAGACAGATGGAAAAAGGAAAAAATAATAATAATAATAATAATAATAATAATAATAATAATAATAATAATAATAATAATAATAATAATAATAATAATAATAATAATAATAATAATAATAATAATAATAATAATAAAAATACTCACATTCAGAACTTTACTAGACGATGGCTTCTCTTCCTCCTCCTCTTCTTCTTCCTCTTCCTCTTCCTCCTCTTCCTTCTTCCTCTCGAGCACCTCCGCTTTCGTCACCACAGAGGAAGGAGGAGGAGGAGGAGGGGAGGAAGACTGCGGCGAGGAGGAGGAAGAAGGAGGAGGAGGAGAAGATGGAGACTTTGAATGTGGTTGACTCTTCACTCTCTCCTCCTCCTCCTCC
>NC_066577.1:7621121-7643621 GCF_024679095.1 Eriocheir sinensis
ATTTCTGTTTTGTTTTGTTTTCTTCAGTTTGCGTTGAATGGTATGTTTTCTTCTTTTGATTACATGTTTATTAGTATTATTAGTGTCATCAATATTGCTATATCAAGCTTTAGTTTATCTATTTTTTTCTAATTCATGAACAAAAACATTAAATTTCCTCTCTCTCCCTCTCTCTCTCTCTCTGTGTCTCTCTCTCTCTCTCACTGATCATATATAAAATAACAAATTATTAAAGATTACAATATTAATAACTCAATAATAGCAGTATTAACAATAACAATAATAATAATAATAATAATAATAATAATAATAATAATAATAATAATAATAATAGAAAGCTGGACTTTTAATATAAAACCCATTAATTTCACACATCAAATCTTTTACAGTAAGAAAGAAATATCTGGAAAAATATTAAAAACACCGCCCACTATATTATTAAAAAGCTCTGCCTAACATGTTTTAAATAACACTAAAAAATAAATATCTGGAAAAATATTAAAAACACCGCCCAATATATTATTAAAAAGCTCTGCCTAACATGTTTTAAATTACACTAAAACACAAATATCTGGAAAAATATTAAAAACACCGCCCACTATATTAATAAAAAGCTCTGCCTAACATGTTTTAAATAACACTAAAAAATAAATATCTTGAAAAATATTAAAAACACCGCCCACTATATTATTAAAAAGCTCTGCCTAACATGTTTTAAATTACACTAAAAAATTAATATCTGAAAAATATTAAAAACACCGCCCACTATATTACCAAAAAGCTCTGCCTAACATGTTTTAAATTACACTAAAACACAAATATCTGGAAAAATATTAAAAACACCGCCCACTATATTACTAAAAAGCTCTGCCTAACATGTTTTAAATTACACTAAAACACAAATATCTTGAAAAATATTAAAAACACCGCCCACTATATTACTAAAAAGCTCTGCCTAACATGTTTTAAATTACACTAAAACACAAATATCTTGAAAAATATTAAAAACACCGCCCACTATATTACTAAAAAGCTCTGCCTAACATGTTTTAAATTACACTAAAACACAAATATCTGGAAAAATATTAAAAACACCGCCCACTATATTACTAAAAAGCTCTGCCTAACATGTTTTAAATTACACTAAAAAATAAATATCTGGAAAAATATTAAAAACACCGCCCACTATATTATTAAAAAGCTCTGCCTAACATGTTTTAAATCACAGTAAAAAATTAATATCTGGAAAAATATTAAAAACACCGCCCACTATATTAATAAAAAGCTCTGCCTAACATGTTTGAAATCACACTAAAAAATTAATATCTTGAAAAATATTAAAAACACCGCCCACTATATTATTAAAAAGCTCTGCCTAACATGTTTTAAATTACACTAAAAAATCTTAAAATAGGGAAAAATTGTAAAAATCACCAACAATTGTTTTACAGTTTACTGAAAATCACGAGGAAAAGTCATTAGCTTTTAAAGGTGAAAAAATATACTATAATTACTACTATATGTTTGTTTAAAGCCTTCCACCTGTAATAAATAAATAAATATACACACAGTTGAAGCACAGCCCGGAACACCATGGAATAAAGCCGGGCCAGGTATGTTGCTTGAGTGTGAGGGGGTCATTGAGGAGAGGCCAGCCTGATACTCCTTAATGCTTGGGGTGTACCGCTGCCCCCCCAGTCCATTACCCAGTCCACACCACCACCTATCCCGCGCTGTGGCTTGCCCCCCATGACTCCCCTAACAGGAGGATTGGCCCCCCTTGACCCCCAATCTATCCTCCAGGAGTTAAGAACATTAGGACACAGGGAGGCTGCAAGAGGCTGAGTGGGCTACACAGGGAGGCTGCAAGAGGCTGAGTGGGCTACACAGGGAGGCTGCAAGAGGCTGAGTGGGCTACACAGGGAGGCTCCAAGAGGCTGAGTGGGCTACACCGGGCAGCTCCAGATCCCCCCACTGCCACCCGTCATCCTCGTCCATGCAGCTCTCAAGTTTACTCTTAAAATTCATTTCGGTAAAGATTCATTTTAGGTCCGTGCCAGTATCTCATAATCTACCTTATGAAGCGTCAGTATCTCTTCATATATCTTTTCTACAAACCTTCAACAGTCATGGAAACGCTTTGAAAATCCAATTCAAGGACTTTTTTTTTACTCTTGAAAATATGGGAGAATGTTTACGAAAGCGCGTCGCCTCCTCTGCTGGCCATGGCGACGCTGCAGCCGTAAAATAGCTCACAGAGGGCTTAGGGTCGGGGAGCATATTTAAACTACTCCAACCGAACTTTACGACCCCCCCTGGAACCCCCCCCCAACATGTATGTGTGACTTATTTCAGCGAGGAGGTATTTCTCGCAACACCCACTGCAGCGTCGCCGTGGCCAGCAGAGGAGGCAACGCACTTTCGTAAACATTCTCCCATATTTGCAAGAGTAAAAAAAAAGTCCTTGAATTGGATTTTCGAAGCGTTTCCATGACTGTTGAAGGTTTGTGGAAAAGATATATGAAGAGATACTGATGCTTCATAAGGTAGATTATGAGATACTGCCACGGACCTTAAACGAATCTTAACCTTAATTTGCTACTTCATTGCATTTAGGGATCAAAAAGGAATCCATGTTGTGAGCGCTACATTCACAAGAGGGGGCCGTACACCCTCTCGTCAATAATACCTGGGTGTGATTCTAGAGTCCTGAGATGCGCACTGAGGCCATGCGCACTCTCTCTCCAGGATATAATTACCGATACGATTATTTGAATCCTAATAATAATAAATAAACATGTCATTTAATTCAGGTACTCCTAATAATAATAATAATAATAATAATAATAATAATAATAGATATAGTTTTTTTTTCTTTGATATATATAACATCACCCACACGACCCCGCCCCCACCCCAGGACCCCGCCCCCAGCCCAGCACCCCGCCCCCACCCCAGGACCCCGCCCCCAGCCCAGCACCCCGACCCCAGCCCAGCACCCAGCCCCCACCCCAGGATCCCGGCCCCAGCCCAGCACCCCGCCCCCACCCCAGGATCCCGGCCCCAGCCCAGCACCCCCCAACACCACCCAGCACCACCCCACCCCAGGACCCACCCCCCAGCACCAACCCCACCCAGGACCCACCCCAGCCCAGCACCCAGCCCCCACCCCCAGCCCAGCACCCCGCCCCCAGCCCAGCACCCGCGAGTGTCTGCACCCCTGGGCACTACAGTCATGTACAGGCGTGGGCGTGCTGTGTCAATAGGTCAGTTTCTCCATTCCCCCTTCCCCCCGGCCTCCCCTGTGTGTCCCGGGTGCCGTGGCCTCACCGTTTCTCCCTCTTGAGGCCGAGCAGCAGCAGGCAGTTCCCCATGGCGGAGGACAGCAGGGAAACAGCAGGGAGGCGGCGGCGCCCTACATCGGAATGTTTGTTTACATTCACTACCGCAGCGTTGCCATAGTATCGTACTCACCACCATATTTACCGTTTTCTGCCCCATAACTCTCGTCAGGACACACCAATAATTAACCATTTTAATGATAACTATATATGAAGGCGGTTAATGGGGTGCCAGGAGACAGTTTTGGGGTTGGAAATCCGCAGAGTACGACAATCTGGCGCCATTGCTCACCACCATATTTACCGTTTTCTACCCCATAACTCTCGTCAGGACACACCGATAATTAACCATTTTAATGATACCTATATATGCAGGTGGTTAATGGGGTGCCAGGGGACAGTTTTGGGGTTGGAAATCCGCAGAGTACGACAATCTGGCACCGTTGCTCACCACCGGATTATCGTACTCACCACCATATTTGCCGTTTTCTGTCCCATAAGTCTCGCCAAGAAACATCATTAATTAACCATTTTAACGGTAACTATATATGCAGGCGGTTAATGGGGTGCCAGGAGACAGTTTTGGGGTTGGAAATCCGCAGAGTACGACAATCTGGCACCATTGCTCACCACCGGATTATCGTACTCACCACCATATTTACCGTTTTCTCCCCCATAACTCTCGCCAAGAAACATAATTAATTAACCATTTTAACAGTAACTATATATGAAGGCGGTTAATGGGGTGCCAGGAGACATTTTTGGGGTTGGAAATCCGCAGAGTACGACAATCTGGCACCATTAATCACCACCGGATTATCGTACTCACCACCATATTTACCATTTTGTCCCATAACTCTCAAGAAACATCATTAATTAACCATTTTAACGGTAACTATATATGCAGGCGGTTAATGGGGTGCCAGGAGACAGTTTTGGGGTTGGAAATCCGCAGAGTACGACAATCTGGCACCATTCCTCACCGCCAGATTATCGTATCCACCATATTTACCATTTTTAGACATTTAACTACAGCGAAAAGACACTGATTATTAAACCTCTCAGCGGTAAATATAAATCGATGCAATTATTGGGGTGGAGAACGCTGAGGCTCAACATTACCAGATTATCGTTTTATGAGTAAGTCTTTTCTGGGCCAAGGAGACTGAGATGCGCACTGGGGCCACGCTCACTCTCTCTCTCTCTAATATATATAATTTCCGCCATGATTATTTCCATTTTAATAAAGATAACTAGACATATAATTTAATACATATACTACTACTTCTACTACAACTAATAATAATAGATAGTTAGATAGATATTTTTTCTTTAATAGATATAACTTGCTAACATTTTTTCATCCCTATCTTTAATCTCTCTCTCTCTCTCTCTCTCTCTCTAGGTTAATTTTATACAATCTCTCTCTTTCATTTTTCTTTATTTCCTTCTTCAACATTTTCTTTATTATTATTATTATTATTATTATTATTATTATTATTTTTCTCTCTCTGAAAAGGAAGAAAAAAAATATATTAGTTATTTTTATTATTATTATTACTACTACTACTACTACTACTACTACTACTACTACTATTACTACTACTAAAATATCACAATAAGAGAGAGAGAGAGAGAGAGAGAGAGAGAGAGAGAGAGAGAGAGAGAGAGAGAGAGAGAGAGAGAGAGAGAAAACAACAACACATATATTAAATAACAACAAAAACAACACAAACTAACCTCACTCAACATCCATCCCTCCTCCTCCTCCTCCTCCTCCTCCCTCTTCCTCCTCTTCCTTCTTCTTCCCCTTCTTCAGAGCCTTCATCTTCCTGGTCTGCAGCCCGCCGAGGTCCTGGGAGGTCATGTGGACGCGACCCAGCCTTGACCCAAAGACGTCCTTGCTAATGTTCTTGACCCGGTTAGCCTGAAAGAGAGAGAGAGAGAGAGAGAGAGAGAGAGAGTGTGTGTGTGTGTGTGTGTGTGTGTGTGTGTGTGTGTGTGTGTGTGTGTGTGTGTGTGTGTGTGTGTGTGTGTGAGAGAGAGAGATATAATGAGAGAGAGAGAGAGAGAGAGAGAGAGAGAGAGAGAGAGAGAGAGAGAGAGAGAGAGATTAAAAGATAGAAAATGTTTTAAGTTTAGAGCGAGCAAGCGAGAGAGAGAGAGAGAGAAAAAAATAGACATAACAGACACAGAAATTAAAAAAACAAAAAAAAATAAACAATAAAAATCATGAAAATAAAAATATAAAAAAAAACAGAGCTCGGCAAAACTAACCCTGAGTTGCTTGGGGGTCCGGCAGGCGCGCTTCATGAGGTCATCGGAGGCCAGGTGGGAGCGTTTGACGGACAGGGTGAGAGCCGGCCCCATGGTCTCCAGCTCTATCCGGGGAGTGCGTACCCCAGACTTCTTGAGCAGGATTCTATGGGGGGGGGGAATGGGGGAAGGGAGGGGGGGGGGATGAGAAGGAGAGGGTAGGGAAGGGAAGGATTGGGAAGGGGAGGGTTGGGGAGGGAAGGGTTGGGAAGGGAAGGGTTGGGTTGGGAAGGGTTGGGAAGGGGAAGGAAGGGTTGGGTTAGGAAGGGAAGGGAAGGGTTGGGAAGGGTTGGGAAGAGAAGGGAAGGGAAGGGATGGGTCAGGAAGGGAAGGGTTGGGAAGGGTTAGGAAGGGAAGGGAAGGGAAAGGAAGGGAAGGGTTGAGAAGGGAAGGGAAGGGAAGGGAATGGAAGGGAAGGGTTGAGAAGGGAAGAGAAAGGTTGGGAAGGGAAGGGAAGGGAAGGGTTGAGAAGGGAAGGGAAGGGAAGGATCAAAAATTAAAACCATATATACACAAATAAAAACAAAAGAATATATTGAGAAAAATCTGAGATGGTCTGTCATGTTAAAACCCTCATTTGACTTCCTTAAAAAACGTAAACAAAGAAATCAAATGAGAACACAAGAAGAAGAAGAGGAAGACAGTATGGGATAGTAAGAGGAAGAGGAGGAAGAAGAAGAGGAGGAGGAGGAGGAGGAAATGTCACAAAAACTAGTCTATTGTCTCACTTAAAAAACTAAAAATATAAACAGAAAATAATAAAAATAACAAAATCTAATCCCTTACACACAATCTGAATCCCTTTGCAGCATCTAATAGGAGATCTAATACCCTATAACACCACTCAACACCACTCAACACCACTACAACACCACTACAACACCCACCTGTATCCTCGCATCACCACCGTAGCCGAATCGAGCGCGACAAACTGTAGCAACATCTCGAAACCTTGAAGCCGAACAGCCGTTGCCTCCACGCCCCTAAAGAGGTCGAGGAGGAGGTTCTTGAGCACTCCGAGGGTCGGGTCATCCTCGAACGCGACCCCAGAGAAGGCCAGGCAGGGTTTGGTGCCCTCCGAGACCTTTGGGGTGCGGAAATGTGCCAGTCCGCGATAGTCGGAAACGTCAAGTTCGATCATATCCAAAAGATGGTGGTTGAACATCCGCCCTATGACAGAGAGAGAGAGAGAGAGAGAGAGAGAGAGAGAGAGAGAGAGAGAGAAAACATTATAATCCATTTCAAACACACATACACACACAAAATCTACTCTTACACTCACAAATCCATACACACACATTAAAATTTCTCTACAATCACACCCGACCCCCCCCCAAACAGACACACTCTCACCGATGACCATGTTGTTGGGGTGTTTCTTGGTCCGGGCGACATAGCAGAAGAGGGAGGCGTCGTGCTTCTCGGCAAGTCTCTCGATCGGTAAAATGTCTTCGAATGGAGCAAGTGTGTGTTTGCGTCCCATGTAGAGAGAGTTGTGCTTCCTGAGGCTGTACTGTGGGGGGGGAGGAGGAGGAAGAGGAGGAGGAGGAGGAGGGAGGAAGGAATGGAAGGAGGAGGAGGAGAAGGCAGTTGAGGAAGGAAGGAAGGAAGGAAGGAGAGGAGGAGGAGGAGGGGGAAGGGAATTGAGGAGGAAAGGAAGGAAGGAAGGAAGGAAGGAGGAGGAGGAGAGGGGAGGAAGTTGAGGAAGGAAAGGAAGGAAGGAAGGAAGGAAGGAAGGAAGAGGAGGAGGAGGAGGAGGAGAGGGGAGGCAGTTGAGGAGGAAAGGAAGGAAGGAAGGAAGAGGAGAGGAGGAAGAATGAGCAGATATAGGAAGAGAGGAAGAAATAGGAAATGAGAAAGGAAGGAAGGAAGGAAGGAGGAGGAAGAGGAAGAAGAGGAGAAGGAGGAGGAAGGATTCATCTAATCAAAAATGACTTTCTATAAAATGAAATAACTCTTAAAATTCTCACTAAACAAGATTATCACAATATACCACTACTACTACTACTACTACTACTACTACTACTACTACTACTACTACTACTACTTACGAGGTCCTTGTGGCACTGTCTCATCTCCTGTGCTGCCTTCTTGCCGACAAAATAGAGGCACTGTTTGGTGTTTTCAATGTTCTTGGGTTCCCTCTTCTCTAAGGCTCTCTTGGATCGGGCGTTCCGAGGCTTGCTGGAGATAGAAGGGAGGTGAGAGGAGGAGGAGGAGGAGGAGGAGGAGGAGGAGTAGGAGGAGGAAGAAGGAAGGAAGGAAGGGATAGATTTGGTTTGGTTAGGAAAGGGAAGGAAGGGATGGGAGGGGAGGGGATAGACAGGGAAGGGATGGGATGGGATGGGGAGGGATGGGATAGATTTGGTTAGGTTAGGGAAGGGATGGGAAGGGATGGGAAGGAAAGGGATGGGAAGAGAAGGGAAGGAGGGAAGGGAAGGGATAGATTTGGTTTGGTTAGGGATGAGAAGGGATGGGATGGGATGGGAAGGGATAGGAAGGGATGGGATGGGATAGATTTGGTTTGGTTAGGGAAGGGATAGGAAGGGAAGGGATGGGAAGGGATGGGAAGGGAAAGGATGGGAAGGGATGGGATGGGATGGGAAGGGAAGGGATGGGAAGGAAAAGGAGGGAAGGGAAGGGATAATTTGGTTTGGTTAGGAAAGGGAAGGGAAGGGATGGGAAGGGATGGGAAGGGAAGAGATAGATTTGGTTAGGTTAGGGAAGGGATAGGAAGGGAAGGGAAGGGAAGGGAAGGGAAGGGAAGGAATGTGATGGGAAGGAAAAGAAGGAAGGGAATGGAAGGAGAGAGAGAGAGAAGGAGGAAAAAAAAGGAAATTGAGAGAGGGTCACACACACACTCATATATTCACTAATTTCACCGTTATTTCACTATTTCACGCGCCCATACTCACACCACTCGTCGTATGACCCCCATGCTGACCGCTGACCCCGCCCTGACCTCAGGAAGTGGCGGGAAATAGGGAAAATAGGGAAAAATATGAGCACTTCTGTGGATTTTGTGCCCTCTACCCCACGTGTTAGGCTGATGATGACGATGATGGCGGTGGTGGTGGTGGTGGTGGTGGTTTGTTTATGTTTTCTGAACGGGGTGACAAAATGGGTCTTTTATTTATATTTATCCATTAATATTAAGATTACTAGTACTTGTTGCCGATATTACTGTTATTTTTACTACTGCCACTACTATTTTTACTATTACTATTACTATTGTTATTACTAACTCCCTTATGCAAGAGTTAACCAGCATCTTCACTCTTTCATCCCTATGCTGTCCAAATCCCTGATGCAAGAGTTAACCAGCATCTTCACTCTTTCATCCCTGTGCTGTCCAGATCCCTGATGCAAGAGTTAACCAGCATCTTCACTCTTTCATCCCTGTGCTGTCCAGATCCCTGATGCAAGAGTTAACCAGCATCTCCACTCTTTCATCCCTGTGCTGTCCAGATCCCTGATGCAAGAGTTAACCAGCATCTTCTCTCTTTCATCCCTGATGCAAGAGTTTACCAGCACCTTCACTCTCTCATCCCTGTGCTGTCCAACTCCCTGATGCAAGAGTTAACCAGCATCTTCACTCTTTCATCCCTGTGCTGTCCAACTCCCTGATGCAAGAGTTAACCAGCATCTTCACTCTTTCATCCCTGTGCTGTCCAACTCCCTGATGCAAGAGTTAACCAGCATCTTCACTCTTTCATCCCTGTGCTGTCCAACTCCCTGATGCAAGAGTTAACCAGCATCTTCACTCTTTCATCCCTGTGCTGTCCAACTTCCTTATGCAAGAGTTTACCAGCATCTCCAATCTTTCATCCCTGTCCTTGTAGTAGTAATAGTAGTAGTAGTAGTAGTAGTAGTAGTAGTAGTGAAGGTTGTTAAGTAATAGATCCAAGTAATTACAGTTATTATATATATTTACTAATTATTTAACAGCTTGAGGGGGTGAGGGGGTATAATTAGGGTCCTTAATCGTGCTAATTATGAGAAAGGGCGGAGCGGCTCGGCAACCATGATAATAATAATAATAATAATAATAATAATAATAATAATAATAATAATAATAATAAAAGAAAATAACTTGGACTTAACTTCCATATCTGTGACTACATAAATTTATTCCTTATTATAATTATTGTACATTTAAACACACACACACACACACACACACACACACACACACACACACACTACCCTTATCATCCTATCTATATGTATGTATGTGCGTATGTGTGTGTGTGTGTGTGTGTGTGTGTGTGTGTGTGTGTGTGTTTCCTTAATAATTAGCAAGATAAAGATCTCTATAAGTCATACATTCATTTTTTTTTTGTAATATTTAATACCCGTGAAGGGAAGGGCAGGGAAGGGAAGGGAAGGGAAGGGTTGGGAAGGGAAGGGCTGGGAAGGGAAGGGATAGGAAGGGATTGGGAAAGGATGTGAAGGATTGGGTTGTGAAGGATTGGGTTGGGAAGTGAAGGGAAGGGATAGGAAGGGTTGGGAAGGGAAGGGATAGGAAGGAAAGGGAAGGGAAGGGAAGGGATGGAAAGGGAAAGGAAGGGAAGGGATGGGAAGGGAAGGGAAGGGAAGGGATGTGAAGGGATAGGAAGGGAAGGGATAGGAAGGGTTGGGAAGGAAGGAAGGAAAGGAAGGAAGGAAGGGATAGGAAGGGAAGGGATGGAAAGGGAAGGGAAGGGAAGGGAAGGGTTGGAAAGGGGAGGGAAGGGAAGAGAATGGAAGGGAAAGGAAGGGATGGAAACAGAAGGGATGGGAAAGGAAAGGAAAGGGATGGGAAGGGAAGGAAAGGGATGGGAAGGGAAGGGAAGAGAAGGGAAGGAAAGGGATGGGAAGGGAATGGAACAGTTGGGATAGGAAGGGAAGGGATTGGGAAGAGAAGGGATGGGAAGGGAAGGGAAGGGATTGGGAAGGGACATGAAGGGATGAGAAGGGAAGGGAAGAGAAGGCATAACAACTAAAACCATATATATACAAATTAAAAAACAAAGAATATATTTAGAAGAAGAATTTGAGATGGACCGTCACATTAAAACTCTCATTTGACTTCCTTAAAAAACGTAAACAAAGAAATCAAATGAAAACCCAGAAGAAGAGGAAGAAGAAGAAGAGGAGGAGGAAGAGGAGGAGGAGGAGGAGGAGGAGGAGGAGGAGGAGGAGGCATTTCAAAAAGTAGCCAATCTTCTCACTAGAAAAAAATAATAATAAAAATAATAATAATAATAATAATAATAATAATAATAATAATAATAATAAAAGAATCTAATCCCTTACACACATAATTTGAACTCCTTTGCAGCATCTAATAAGACATTTAATACTCTATAATAGGATTCTAAATATTATTATTATTATAAGTATTTACAGAATTATTATACAAGATATTCCTTTAGTCTGTGTGTGTGTGTGTGTGTGTGTGTGTGTGTGTGTGTGTGTGTGTGTAATATTAAACTGTAATACTCTCTCTCTCTCTCTCTCTCTCTCTCTCTCTCTCTCTCTCTCTCTCTCTCTCCTATCGATATATATCACAGGAAATAATAATAATAATAATAATAATAATAATAATAACAATAATGTGTGTGTGCGCGTGTGTGCGTGTGTGTGCGTTGAGATTGTAACGTGAGTATTCTAAAACCAGTCAGGAGGAGGAGGAGGAGGAGGAGGAGGAAGAGGAGGAGGAGGAGGAGGAGGAGGAGGAGGAAGAGGAGGACTGACTAGGAGTATGGCATTTTGAGATTACAGGAGGGAGGGAGGGACTGGGGGAGCGTGGCGGGGCATGGCGGGGCAAGGCGGGGCGGGGCGGGGCGTTCACGGGGCAAGGTGCGATGTGCGTCTCCGTAGGTGGAAGGGGCGCGGGGCGGGGGGGAAAATCCGGGACATGAGACACAGTGCAGACCCCAGTGCCAGGCGGTGTGTCGGGGCGTGGGGCGAGGCGGCTCCCCCCAGGCCGCCCCCAGGCAGCTGCACCATCAGGGTCAGGACAGCCGCCACTCCGTCATCCGTCGGCTCAACCGCCAACGGGCCAACCTGCAGTCCGCCGTCAACCGCCCCGCCCCCGCCAGGCCCGAGACCAGCCGCCATGGTGCCCCGCTTCGCCCCGCGCTTGTGGCGGCGGCCGGGCGACCAGAGGGAGTGGTCAAGCGGGGCGTCGGGATTTTGGGGTAGTACCGGGGCGTCGAGTGGCGGGGCGTCCGGGTCTGGGGTCTCGTGAAGGAGGAGAGTGGCGGCTGCGCATGGCCGCCGTGCCATGTGGAGCATCTCGACCATGTGGCGGCGGCGGAGGCGGCGGAGGTCAAGTCTCTGTTTAACCTTCCACACGACGACACAGACGGCAAGGAAGAGGAAGAAACAGGAGAAGAAAACGGAAAAGAAGACAAAGAGGTCGATCCGGGGCTGGTCCTGCCGGAAGAACACGCTGCCCCAGGTGAGGGGTCGGCCGGGGCGCCCCACCCCCTGCACCGCCAGGTAGAACTTGGCGGAGCGCAGGTCATGCCGGTGCTGGGGCAGGGTCACCACCAGACGGTTGGTCACATTTCGCACCACAAGGATCTCCGTGGCGCGGCTAACCGTGGCGAAGGTCTTGACCCCGGACCCCACGCGCTCCACCACGCGGTACTCCACCCCCGGCCCCGGCCCCGCCCCAGAGCTGCGGTTGGTGCTGCCTTCCGCTGCGGCCAGGCGCGTGAGGGCCGCCCCGCCGCGTGGCTGCCGGGGGCGGTAGCGCGGGTCCAGGGTGAGCTGTGGGGCGGCGCCGGGGCGGGGTGGGGCCACGACAAAAGCGTCGCCCCGGGAGCTGAAGAAGACGTCTGCCCCGCCCTGGGTCACGTCCAGCACCAGCCTGATGTCCACGTTCATGAACTTTGGCTGCACGGCGAAGAACACCGTGCGGCGGGGCGGCAGCGGGGCGGGGCCGGCGGTGCACTGGCTCTGCCCCGCGGGGTCCAGGCAGTAGTCCTTGTCCACGTTCATCTGCAGGTAGCACTGGTGGCCCCCGCTGGGGCTGCCCAGGTATGTGTCGGCACACTTGGCACACTGCTGCTGCCAACACCCCCGCCCGCCGCCTGGCCACCACCGCCGCCCCGCTCCCCGCCGCTGGCCCCGGCCCCGGTGCCCCGTCCCTTGGCGGGGTCCTGGCAGGCCTTGTCCGTCTCCGTGTTGTTGGCACAGTCACACCCGGTGCCCCAGGCGGGGTGGCAGGTGCTGCCGTGGCCGTTGCATTGGCAGGGCCGGCAGCCCCGCGTCAGGTCCTCGCTGCCCCGGAAGTACCCCGGCAGGCAGGTCTGGCACTGCTGCCCCGCCGTGTTGTTGGCGCAGGCCAGGCACACGGCGTCGCCCCGCGGCCCCGGCTCCCCTGCCAGGTCCTCCGGGGTGAGGGGCGGGGGGGCGGGGTCGGAGGCGTTGGCGTGGGCCAGGGTGGCGGGGTCCACACACACCGTGGCGTGGCCGTGGCAGTGGTGGCGGCAGGGGACGCAGGGGCGGCCCTGGGCCGGCTCCCCCACGTGCAGGGGGCGGCAGTGCTGGCACTGGGGCCCCTGGGTGTTGTTGTGGCACTCCCGGCACTGGTCCAGGTGGCCCTCGCCGGCACAGTCAGCGTGCCCGTGGCAGCGGCACTGGGTGGAGCAGTTGGCGCCCACGTACCCAAAGTGGCACGCACACACGTCGGGCTGCTCACACGCCCCGTGCACGCACCCCTGGCGGCACAGCGGGGCGCAGCGGCCCCGCTCCGTGGCGTTGTAGCCCGGGGCACACACGCACTCGTACCCGCGGGGCAGGTCGCGGCAGGTCTGACTGGTGGGGCGGCACGCGTGGTGGTCGTTGAGGCACTCATCCTCGGCGGGGCAGGACAGGTAGTGCCAAGAAGCCCCGGCGGGGGCCTGGCCGCCCTCCCCCTGCAGGCCGTGCAGGGCAGCCAGCGAGGCGTTGGCCAGCAGGTCAGAGTAGTCCAGCAGGGAGCAGCGGCCCCCCTGGGCGGGGCCTTCCAGGCGGCCCTCCACACAGAGCCCCAGGCCCCCCACGGGGGAGGGCAGGGCACACCACCCACAGCGGGGCTGGGCCAGGCACTGAGTGCACTGCGTGAAGGCCCCACAGGGGCGGGGGCACTGCTCGGGGCCCCCGGCCAGCAGCAGGCCACAGGCGCCCCCCAGGCAGCGCAGGGGCACATAGCTGGGTGACAGGCACTCCCCCAGGGCGGGTGCCCAACGGCACTCGTGCCAGCCGCCCTCTGCGCCGGGGGCGGCCAGGCAGGCGGTGCAGTTGGTGTGGTTGTGGCAGCGGCGGGGGCAGGGGCCGGGCGGGGCGGCCTGCAGGGGGTAGGACAGGTGCTGCTGGATGGTCCCGTCCACACAGTTCCAGTTGAGGGACGGGGTCTCCTGCAGGTCATAGTGCCCCGCCTGCTGCCGCCGCACCACCTGCCGGGTCCAGATGCAGGCACGCCCGGCCGCCGCCCCCGACCCTGACGCCTCGTCCGTCTCTGCCGCTGTCCCCGCCCCGGCGGCCTGGCACTTGTCGCAGTCGGACGCCACACAGGGCTCGGCCTCCTGGCATTGCCCCGCCTCCGTCACGGTGAAGCAGCCAATGGCTGCCCCGCCGCCCCGGCAGGGCTCCTGGGTGTTGCAGTCCTTGTCCAGGGGCACGCAGCGGCCCCGTGCCAGGCTGTGGCACCACTTGCAGCGCGGGGCAGCGTCGGGGTGGGCGGGCCACTCCGCCAGGCAGTGAGTGCAGGAGGCGTGGCCGGCACAGTCCTGGGGCAGGTGCTGCAGCGAGGCGTTGCAACGCTCGCCCACGACGCTCAACTTGCGCTGCACCGTGTGGCTGCAGGCCGCCGGCTCCCCGCCGCTGTTGGCGTAGCAGACGGACACGTTGGCGGCCCCGTACACGACACAGTTGGCACAGCCCACGGCACGCTTGCACTCCACCTCCGTCCCGTGCAGCACACACAGGTCCCGGGGCACACGCACCGCCACCAGGGAGCCCCGGGCGGTGCCGTTGTAGCCGCCCAGCACGAACACGCTGGCCACGCCCGCCTCCGCCCCCACTGGCGCATCCCCGCCCTCAGGGTCAGTGTCTGGGGCGGCAGCAGCGGCGGTGGCCATGTGTGGGGCCAGGGCGGGCCCCACCAGGGTAGCGTGGGGCGGGGCGAGGGGCATCCACCTGTTGCAGGCGTAGGAGTAGGCCAGCAGGGCCGGGGCGTCCGGGGCGGCGTGCCCCCCCACCACCAGCATGTAGTGTGGGGTGCTGATGGCAGAGTGGAAGGAGCGGGGGCCAGGCAGCGGGGCGGCGGCCGCGGCGTGGGGTGCAGGGGGCAGCAGGGCCCAGCGGCGGGTGTGCAGGGTCAGGGCGTGCAGGCCGGGGAAGCGCCCCACCCCGTGCAGCCTGTACGCCACGCCCCCAAACACGTACAGGGTGTCGCTGCGCTGGTGGTACGCCGCACTGTGCCCGTACAGACCCACGGGGCCCGCCCCGGAGGTGGCCAGCCGCGCCCAGTGCCCCGAGGCCAGACTGTACTCCCAGGGGGCCTCCAGGAAGCCCTGCTGGGGGGAGGCGCCCCCCACCAGCAGCAGGGCGGGGCTGGCAGAGTGGGGGCGGTAGGTGAGGGTGTGGCCAGCCAGCGGGGGCAGGCCGGCGGGGGGGGTCAGGCGGGTCCAGGCCCCGGTCTCCGTGGTGAAGCGCCAGAGGTCCCCGAGCACCCTGGCCCCGTCCAGGCCGCCGTACACGTACATGTGGCCCCGCCCCGGCACCAGGGCCGCCGCGTGCAGGTAGCGGGCGGGCGGCGGCTGGCGGCCGGGGGTCAGGGTCACCGTGACGGTCTGCCACAGGCTGGTGCCGTTGTGGGGGTCAAAGCGCTGCACGTCATCCAGGGGGCCCCGGCGGAGGGACAGGCCGCCAAACACCCACAGCGACCCCCCGCCGTCCACCACCAGGGAGTGACCCAGCCGCTGCAGCACCGTGGCCAGCCGCCGGTCCCTCGCCCCGACGCGCCCCGCCCCCACCAGGCACTGGACCTCAACCTGCGGGGCAAAGGGAGGATAGGGTGGTGATGGTGGTGGTGGTGGTGGTGGTGGTGGTGGTATAACAGTATGATTCAGTATATGCACTCTCTCTCTCTCTCTCTCTCTCTCTCTCTCTCTCTCTCTCTCTCTCTCTCTCTCTCTCTCTCTCTCTCTCTCTCTCTCTCTCTCTCTCTCTCTCTCTCTCTCTCTCTCTCTCTCTCTCTCTCTCTCTCTCTCTCTCTCTCTCTCTCTCTCTCTCACCTGGTGTGGCTGTCTCTCTGTGTCACACTCCTCGCCGACATAACCTTCCGTACAGTTGCATCTCCCATATCCTTTCACACACTCGCCCCGGCCCTGCCCCGCCCCGCACTCGCCCCGGCAGACAGGCAGGTCGCACTGGGGGCCCCGCCAACCCTCCACACACACGGGGCGCCCCTGCCGACACTCCCGCCGGGGCCCGGGGTTCTCGGGGCAGGAGTATACGACATAACTTCCGTTGAAGCCTTCCTGCGATCCATTCCGCTCGTAGTAGACGGTTAAAACTCCGCTCTCCGCCTCCACTGTGGCCGGGAACGTTGCTTGATCCACACATAAGGCGGCTAAGAGGTTGCTGGAGGGGTGGATGGGGGCAGCGGAGGGGGAGGAGGCAGCGGAGGTGGAGGCGGAAGAGGAGGAGGAGGAGGAGATGAAGTGAGGAATTCCGTCATAGATGTACAAAACACCTCTGTCGCAGTTGATGTTGCTCTCCTCGATGGTCACTTGTACGATGTGTGTCCTGTGCGGAGGAGGAGGAGGAGGAGGAGGAGGAGGAGGAGGCGGAGGAGGAGGAGGAGGAGGAGGGAGAAGAGGTTAGTAAATTGTATATATGTATTTCTCAACAATAAATATCCTAAAGTTTTTCTTATACCATATTGAAAGTAGAGGAAGAGGAGGAGGAGGAGGAGGAGGAGGAGGAGGAAGAAGTAGTAGTAGTAGTAGTAGTAGTAGTAGTAGTAGTAGTAGTAATAGTAGAACCACTCACCCTGCTTCCAGAGGGGGTATCGTTGAACTATCCCTCGTAGTAGAAGTAGAAGTAGTATCTGTAGTAGTAGTAGCAGTAGTAGTAGTAGTAGTAGTAGCCGGGACTATCGCCTGGGCCGGGGTTATCACAAAGAGGCAGGAGGTCGGGGTTTCGGGGCCCCCAACCTGTGCCCCGAAATGCCCCGAGGTTGCGTCTGCGATGACGGTCCGTGCCCCGCATTCCCGGTAGCAGTGCCCGCCATCCCTGGGGTCCCCGTAGTACCCTGGGGGGGGAGGGGGGAGGGGGTATGTGAGGCCTGGGGGTATAAATTGAGTAGCCATTCTATGCTGAGTGAAATTTTGCTGAGTGAAATTTTGCTGAGTGAAATTTTGCTGAGTGAAATTTTGCTGGGTGAAATTTTGCTGAGTGAAATTTTGCTGAGTGAAATTTTGCTGAGTGAAATTTTGCTGGGTGAAATTTTGCTGGGTGAAATTTTGCTGAGTCAAGTTTTGCTGAGATAATTATGCTGAATGAAATTTTGCAGAGTGAAATTTTGCTGGGTGAAATTTTGCTGGGTGAAATTTTGCTGAGTGAAATTTTGCTGAGTGAAATTTTGCTGGGTGAAATTTTGCTGGGTGAAATTTTGCTGAGTGAAATTTTGCTGAGTGAAATTTTGCTGAGTGAAATTTTGCTGAGTAGAATATTGCTGAGTGAAATTTTGCTGAGTGAAATTTTGCTGAGTGAAATTCGAGTTTCCACCAATCTTCTGAGGTACTTTTTTGGGTCAGCGAGCGCCATGCTGACTGACTTTACATTGCTCAGCGAAATGGACAGCACAAGATGACAATGTATGTATAGTTATCTCTCTCTCTCTCTCTCTCTCTCTCTCTCTCTCTCTCCTCCCTGTCGGAAATCGCATTCAAATTTATAGGTGGAGGCAAAAGGAAGGGAGAGAGAGAGAGGGAGAGAAAAGGGAGAGAAAGAGAGGGAGAGAAAAGGGAGAGAAAACGGAGGAAAGGGAGAGAGAAAAAAAGATCGAGAGAGGGAAAAATAGAAAAATCAGAACGGATATGCAATTTTTATTTTATTTTATTTTATTTATTTTATTTTTTTTTGTGTGTGTGTGTGTGCGTGTGTATCACCCCTCCCGGCACTCCCCCGGCACTCACCGTCCACACATAGCTGGCAGTTGTGGCCCTGGGTGTGGTGTAGGCAGAGGCACTGTCCGGTGGTATTGTGGCACTGCCCTCTCGTGATATCCCAGTGCCCATTACATTGACACATCTGGCACCCAGCGCTGGTGGTCGCATTTCCGTAGCTACCAGGCCTGGGGGGGCGGGGGGGAGGAGGAGGAGGAGGAGGAGGAGGAGGAGGAGAGAGGAAGGACGGGAGGGTCGGGTAGGGTGGGAGGGAAGGAAGGAAGGATGGAAGGAAGGAAGGGAGGGTAGGGAGGGTAGGGTCGGAGGGAGAGAGGAAGGAAGGAAGGGAGAGAGGGTAGGGTCAGAAGGAAGGAAGGAGGGAGGGAGGGTAGGGTCGGAGGGAGAGAGGAAGGGAAGGAGGGTAGGGTCGGAGAGAAGGAAGGAAGGGAGAGAGGGTAGGGAGAGAGGGAGGGAAGGAAGGAAGGAAGGAATTTGAAAGAAAGAAAAAGATTTAGAAGAGAGACAGAGACAAACAGAGAGAGAGAGAGAGACAGACAGAGACAGAGCGAGACAGAGAGAGAGAGACAGACAGAGACAGAGCGAGAGAGAGAGAGCGAGAGAGACAGACAGAGAGCGAGAGAGCGAGAGAGAGAGAGAGAGAGACAGAGAGAGAGAGAGACCACATCATTAGGTTACGGAGACCAGGTACAACTTAACCTAAATATATATACCCAAGCAATTATCTATGAATTATAACACAGTAATTAAGTATACATATATAATTAACCATTCATATACTTAATTATACATACAAATTACTTACTTCTGTTTCTTCTTCCTCTTTTAAAATGGACTTGAAAGCGTATTGAGAAAAATAAAGAAAAAAATATATTGAATAGAGAGAGGGAGATAGATAGATAGATAGAGAGAGAGAGAGAGAGAGAGAGAGAGAGAGAGAGAGAGAGAGAGAGAGAGAGAGAGAGAGAGAGAGAGAGAGAAATATATATAAAAAATAACAGAAATTAATAAAAAATATAAATGATTTGGAAATTATAAACAAACACACACACACACACACGCACACACCTTACACAAACGATCTTATAACACAAAAAAACGTGAAATATTATAAAAACAAACAAACAAACACACAAACAAACTCACAAACTCACACCAAAAAAAAATCTCGCCAAAAAAATAACACATGCAAAAAAAACTCTAGAATCACACCCGAGGCACTCCCAACCCCAAACATACTTGCAGAGGTGGCACCGCTCGCCCGTGGACCACTGCTGGCACTCGTCGCACGTCCCCGGCCCCGAGACGTTGCAGGTGGAGTGGTTGTGGCACCCGCAGTCCACTCCACAGTCCACCCCAGTCCACCCAAGATAGCATTTACAGATGAAGTCCGGACCCTCACTGCATTCCCCATGTAGACAATCTTCGTAGCATCTATAGGGGGGAGGAGGGGGTTAGTATTGGGGGAAGGAGGAGGAAGGAAGGGAAGGGAAGGAAGGGAAGAGAAGGGCAGGAAGGAAGGGAAGGGAAGGGAAGGAAGGGAAGGAAGGGAAGGGAAGGGAAGGGAAGGGAAGGAAGGGAAGGAAGGAGGGAAGGAAGGAAGGGAAGGAAGGAAGGGAGGAAGGAGAGAATATTCTAAATTGAAACTCTCTCTCTCTCTCTTCCCTAAACAATCCTAATTATATTTTTCTCTCCGTTTCCTCCATCTCTCCCTTCCTTCTTCCTCCCCTGCTCCTCCAAAGCCCCGCCCCGCCCCGACTACTCACGTTCTCTCACAGGTGACCCGGCCATCGCCCCGGAAGCCCCGGTTACAGGTACAATTAAAATCCGGGTCGGCATTGGTACATTGGGCATCCTTGTGGCAGTCGTGAAGGTCCAGTTGGCACTCATCCACATCGGGGCATTTGGCATAGGCCCACTCCGCCCCGCCCCGCCCCAGGGTCGCTCCGGGGCTGCTGGTGTTGCCCCGTAAAGCCCCGGCCATGATGTCTGTGCATTCACCTAGAAATTTTGGGATGTGATTAGTGTTGCTCTCTCTCTCTCTCTCTCTCTCTCTCTCTCTCTCTCTCTCTCTCTCTCTCCTGCCCTTCTCTTCCCTTCCCTTCCCATTCTTAAAGCATTCATTTCTCTCTCTCTCTCTCTCTCTCTCTCTCTCTCTCTCTCTCTCGCTCTTCCTTCCCCTCTTCCTTCCTACACACACACACACACACACACACACACACTCTCAATCAACTCATGTACGCCAATCACTCATGTACACCAAGACCCATGTGCGCGCCTGACCTGTGTGCGGCCGCGTGAAGTCCCCCATGGTACACACGCCCACTATGGGGTTGCGGGGAGCATGGCACCACCCACAGGAGAGGGTCCGGAGGCACTCGGCACAGGTCTGGAGATGCTCACAGATATGGCACTCGGATGATTCTAGTGCCAGCCTGGGAAGAGGAGGAGGAGGAGGAGGAGGAGGAGGAGGAGGAAGAGGAGGTGGAGGAGGAGGAGGAGGAGGAGGAGGAGGAGGAGGAGGAGGAGGTGGAAGAGGAGGTGGAGGAGGAGAAAAAATTAATACTGTAAGAATTAAAAACACACACACACACACACACACACACAATTTCCCTTCCCTTCCCTTCCCTTCCCTTCCTTCCCCTTCCCTTCCCTTCTCTTCCCTTCCCTTCCCTTCCCTTCCCTTCCCTTCCCTTCCCTTCTCTTCCCTTCCCTTCCCTTCCCTTCCCTTCCCTTCCCTTCCCTTCCCTCTCTCTCTCATTCCCAAACTTACCGCTGTTGCAAAATCCTATCGGGGGCGTTTATCGGGGCATTCCGGGGCGGGGCGGGGCTTGACGTAGCAGCAGACACAGCAGTACCATCCTCAGCAGTAGTAGGCATTGCAGTAGTAGAAGTAGAAGTAGTAGTAGTAGTAGTAGTAGTAGTAGTAGTAGTAGTAGTAGTAGTAATATTTGTGTGATCCTCATCCAACCAGCTCCTACAAGCCCCGTATTGGTACACTGATGTATATATGGAAAATAAGAAGCACTCCTGGGGCGGGGCGGGGCGGGGCAAAGGGGCAGGGAGAGGGAGAGAGAGAGGGAGAGAGTTTATGTGGAAGGGAAGGGATGGGAAGGGAAGGAAAGGGAAGGGATGGGATGGGAAGGAAAGGGAAGGGATGGGAAGGAAAGGGAAGGGAAGGGAAGGAAAGGAAAGGGAAGGGATGGGATGGGAAGGAAAGGGAAGGGAAGGGAAGGAAAGGAAAGGGAAGGAAGGGAGGAAGGAAAGAGAGAGAGAGAGAGAGAGCGAGCGAGAGAGAGAGAGAGAGAGCGAGAGAGAGAGAGAGAGAGAGAGAGAGAGAGAGAGAGAGAGAGAGAGAGAGAGAATTATTAGTCTTATTATTTCACTCTTCTCATTTCATTACTATTATCATCATCATCATCATCATCATCATCATCATCATCATCATCATCATCATCATCATCATCATCATCGCCCCGTACTCACCTTTGTCTCCGAGCACCAGGCACACCGCCCCGGCGCCCCGAGGCAGGCGGCGCAGGTCTGTCGCTCGTGGCACGGGGCAGGGCAGTCGTCAGGGCTGGCGATGGCCCCGGGGAACCTGCCCCGGCGCGCACAGTGGGCCTGGTCGGGCAGCCAGGCGCAGGCCGGGGCGGCGGCACAGGTGTGGCAGTAGATGTGCTGCTGGCAGGTGTGGCACTGCCCCGCCTCCACCACCAGGAAGTGTGTCTGCCCCGCCCCGCCCTCGTCCCGGCACTCCTCGGGGCCGCGGCGGGGCAGGCAGGCAGCGGCGGGGCGGCACCAGCCACACAGCGCGTCCGCCAGGCAGGCCAGGCAGGTCAGGTGGCCCCGGCAGGCCGCCCCGCCCCGGCTGTAGGGCTCCAGGTGCCGCAGGGTCACCGCCTGCTCTGGCTGCCCCGCCTCCTGCCCCGTCCAGGCCAGGCTCACGTGCCCCGCCTGCTGCCCCGCCGTCGTCGGGTCTATCCACACCTCCACCTTCACCAGCTGGCGGCCGCCCCGGATCAGCAGGGGGCCCCCACTGGGGCGCTGTGCCGTGGCCCGCTCCCGCCCCGTCCCCACCGCCGCCACCAACTCCAGGCCGGGGCCATCGTCCGGGGACAGCCAGAGGGAGGCGTTGGCCTTGGACACCCCGGTCACCAGCGCCAGGCCCCGCTCGGGGCCGTCCCGCGGGGTGTGCAGGAAGCCCATCAGCGTGGTGATGGCGTGGCCGCGGGGCAGCAGGGCCAGCGCCCCGCTGAACTCCTGCACGTAGCGGGGCTCAGCCCAGCTGTGGTTGAGCACCGCCACAGCGTCGGGGCGGCCCCGGTCCACGGGGGGCAGGTGCCGCATCAGGGTGATGCCGGGGCGCTGCTCCTGGGTGCGGCACTCCCCCAGGGTGCCCACCTCTCCCCCCGGCCCCCACCAGCGGGGCCGCCCCACTGCCGCATCACCCCCACAGCGCCCCGCCCGGCCACCACCCCCGCCCTGCTCCCGCCCCAGGCACTTGGCGGTGTGCATGCACCACACGCAGGCCCCGCCGCCCCGGCCGTGGGCCAGGCAGGCCTGGCAGTGGTGCAGGGCGGGGCAGGGGCCGGGGCAGTCGTAGGTCAGCAGGTTGTTGGTACAGTTTGCCCCGCGGGAACGGTCGTAGCAGGTGCGGTCCGCGGGGCACC
>NC_066577.1:7646121-7648621 GCF_024679095.1 Eriocheir sinensis
TAAGTAGTAGATTTGGCCTGGGATTGGGTTCGGATAAAGGATAATAGGATTGGATACCTTATAGGAGGGTTGAATCCCTTATATTTAGGATTCACTGTCTTAAAGGAGTATCAGAGGGTTCTATATAGGATTAGGGAATGGGTTAAGAAGTAGATTTGGCCTGGGATTGGGTTCGGAAAAAGGATAATAGGATTGGATACCTTATAGGAGGGTTGAATCCCTTATATTTAGGATTCAGTGTCTTAAAGAAGGATCAGGGGGTTCTAAACAGGATTAGGGCCTGGGATTGGGTTTGGATAGAAGGGTAATAGGATTCAATAGCTTATAGTAGGGTTTAATGCCTTATAGATAGGATTCAATACCTTATAGAAGGATCAGGGGGTTGTACATAGGATCAAAGGGTTCAATATAGGATTAGGTGACGGGTTAAAGTACAGTGATTGGGTTTAGATTGGGATTAAAAGGGATTGGATACCTTATACAATAGGATTCAATGCCCTATAGGAGGATCAGGGGTTTGTACATAGGATCAAAGGGTTCAATGTAGGATTAGGTGATGGGATTATGTAGTGCTTGGGTTTAGATTGGGATTAAAAGGGATTGGATACCTTATAATGATAGGATTGGATACCTTAGATAAGAGGATTCAATGCCTTATAAGTAGTTCACTAACCTACCCCCTTCCCCCCGCCCCGCCCCGCCCCGTACCCACCTGAGGTCAGCTTGCCCCCGTACAGCACGAAGTGGTCACCATACCGCTCCATCACATGCCCATAGCGAGCGCGGGGCGTCAGTGACCTCTGCCCCGCCGACGCCCCGCCCCGCCCCACCTCCACCTCCTCCGCATCCTCCTCCCCGGGGCGAATCATCCTCCTGACCCGCCCCGGCACCGAGTCCTCCACGGGGCGGGGCGTTCGTCTCGCACGCCCCGGAACCGCCCCGAAGCTCACCCCGGACGCCTCATCCTCCGCCCCGGATTTGGCCTTCACGCTGACGGTGGAGTTCCCCGTGACGGAGAACTTGAACCGGGGCGAGGTGTTGGCCGGGGGTGGGGGCGGGGCGGGGTCGTGATCGGGGCCGATGGACGGGGCGCGGAGTCTGGCCATCTGTGTAGCGGCCATCCGTCGGGTGAGCAGAGCCTCATCATCCGGGTCACCCACATTGACCCATAAGCTTTCCCGGAGGTCAAAAAAGGTCAGGTCACCGAGGACATTGTTAAGGTCATAGCCCCCGAAAATATATAACCGATCATTCCGGGGCAAATACACCCCGCCATGGCTCGTCCGGGGCACCCCTGGAGATGCCCCGCGCCAGAGCCAGTGCCACGCCCCGCCATTGTCATCCCCGGAGTACAGCGAGCAGCCGTCCCCGAAATACCCGTCGGAGCACATGCAGTACGGGGCAAGTCGGGGCTCGTTGGGGCGGGGCGGGAGCTTCTCTTTCCAGCAGTGGCCCCGCATCTGCCCCAGTCCGCAGTTTTCGGGGCAATGCTCGAACTCACATCCGGGGCCTGTGTACAGCTCCTCACACTGACATTGCCCCGCCTGGCACTCCCCCCGCCCCGAGCAGTTCAGGGGGCAGTCTGTGGGGCGAGAGAGAGAGAGAGAGAGAGAGAGAGAGAGAGAGAGAGAGAGAGAGAGAGTATTAGTTCATATACATTAACACACACACACACACACACACACACACACACACACACACACACACACTCACAAAAAAAAAAATAATAATAATAATAATATAAAAAAAAAAACATTTTCTCGTCTAAACACAAAAAAAATGCAAAAAATAAAATAAAAAATAAAACAAAATAAAAACTCTAGAATCACACCCAGCCAGCCCCAAGCCTCCCCCATACTCACCAGTCACCCAGTACGTCGCCTCGAAGCCGTCCAGGGCATAGTTAGTGTCAGAATACAGCATTATCAGCATGGCCCCGGAGCTGGCGGTGACGGGGGGCGGGGGCGTGTTCCCCGAGAAGACCCCAAGAAGCGGGGCGTCAAAGTCTGCCCCGTCATGTACGTAGAGGTGGTCGTAGGAACACTCCGTCTCAAGCCCCGTGATGTTCAGCGTGATGTACTGCCCCGGCCGACGCGCTGGGGGGGAAGAAGATGTACTGGGGGGGGGGGGCCAAGGTGGAAGGGGAAGGAAGATGTGGAGGGAGGGGGCGGAGAGGGAGGCAGAGGGAGGGCAGGGTGCTGGACAGCCTGCCTGACCAACACACCATTGCTGCCAACCCTGCCAGGAGGGATATAGCAGGGGGGCCTGACAGGGAGATGTGCCCCCTGTCAGAAGGGTAACTCTTGAGAATCACTCCACGCCTCCAAAATAGGATATAGCAGGGGGGCCTGGCAGGGAGATGTGCCCCCTGTCAGAAGGGTAACTATTGAGAATCACTCCACGCCTCCAAAATAGGATATAGCAGGGGGGCCTGGCAGGGAGATGTGCCCCCTGTCAGAAGGGTAACTCTTGAGAATCACTCCACGCCTCCAAAACAGGA
>NC_066577.1:7651121-7678621 GCF_024679095.1 Eriocheir sinensis
TTTTTCCTCCAATTATAATTTTTTCCTCCAATTATATATATTTTTCCTCCAATTATAATTTTTTCCTCCAATTATAAATATTTTTTCCTCCAATTATATATTTTTTCCTCCAATTATAATTTTTTCCTCCAATTATATATATTTTTTCCTCCAATTATAATTTTTTCCTCCAATTATATATATTTTTTCCTCCAATTATAATTTTTTCCTCCAATCATATTTTTTTCCTCCAATTATAATTTTTTCCTCCAATTATATATATTTTTTCCTCCAATTATAATTTTTTCCTCCAATTATATATATTTTTTCCTCCAATTATAATTTTTTCCTCCAATTATATATATTTTTTCCTCCAATTATAATTTTTTCCTCCAATTATATATTTTTTCCTCCAATTATATATTTTTTCCTCCAATTATATATTTTTTACTCCAATTATATATTTTTTCCTCCAATTCCATATTTTTTCCTCCAATTATATATTTTTTACTCCAATTACATATTTTTTCCTCCAATTATATATATTTTTTCCTCCAATTATAATTTTTTCCTCCAATTATACTTTTTTCCTCCAATTATATATTTTTTCCTCCAATTATATATTTTTTTTCCTCCAATTATATATGTTTCCTCCAATTATATATTTTTTCCTCCAAATCCATATTTTTTCCAATTATATATTTTTTCCTCCAATTATATATATTTTTTCCTCCAATTATAATTTTTTCCTCCAATTATATATATTTTTTCCTCCAATTATAATTTTTTCCTCCAATTATATATATTTTTTCCTCCAATTATAATTTTTTCCTCCAATTATATATTTTTTCCTCCAATTATAAAAAAAATTTTCTCCAATTATAATTTTTTCCTCCAATTATATATTTTTTCCTCCAATTCCATATTTTTTCCTCCAATTATATATTTTTTCCTCCAATTATATTTTTTTCCTCCAATTATATATTTTTTTCCTCCAATTATATATTTTTTCCTCCAATTATATATATTTTCCTCCAATTATATATATTTCTTCCTCCAATTATAATTTTTTCCTCCCATTATATATTTTTTCCTCCAATTATATATATTTTTCCCTCCAATTATAATTTTTTCCTCCAATTATATATTTTTTTCCTCCAATTCCATATTTTTTCCTCCAATTATATATTTTTTCCCTCCAATTCCATATTTTTTCCTCCAATGATATATTTTTTCCTCCAATTATATATTTTTTTCCTCTTCAAATTATATATTTTTTCCTCTTTTCAAATTAATTACTTTTTCCTTTTCCAATTACATATTTTTTTCCTTTTAAACCAATTACATATTTTTTCATCTTCAAATTATATATATTCAATTTATTTTCCTTTTTCAAATTACATATATTTTCCTTTTAAACTAATTACATATGTTTTTCATCTTCAAATTATATATATCCAATTTATTCTCCTTTTTCAAATTACATATATTTTCCTTTTAAACCAATTACGTTTTTTCATCTTCAAATTATATATATTCCTTGATTTTCCCTTTTCAAATTATATATATTTTTCATTTTAAACCAATTACATATATTTTTTCCTCTTCAAATTATATATAATCCTTTATTTTCCCTTTTTCAAATTACATACATTCATTTTTAAAACAATTACATATATTTTTCCTCTTCAAATTATATAGAGTTCCTTTTTTAAATGAATTACATATATAGTTTTCCTCTTCAAATTATATATATTCAACTTATTTTCCATTTTAAAATTACATATATTCCTTTTTAAAGCAATTACATTCAAAATTACACTTCTAGTATTATATTATGGATTACATATTGCCTTGTATTTCTCTTGTGTAATTACTTTCTATATAACTGGCAAAAATTGTGTCTGGGATTACATATTCTGTTATTTGTGTTATTCTCTCTCTCTCTCTCTCTCTCTCTCTCTCTCTCTCTCTCTCTCTCTCTCTCTCTCTCTCTCTCTCTCTTCAAATTATATATATTGCCTTAAAACTAATTACAACTTTTTTCCTATACAAATTACATATATTTTCCTTTCTAAACCAATTACTTACATATCCAATTACACTTTCAAGGCCCAATTACATATCCCATTATCCTTCTGAGTATATATATAATGGATTACACACATTACATATATAGTTTTTCCTTTACAAATTACATATTTATTCCTTTCCAGACCAATTACAACACAAGATCCAATTACATACTTTCTCCAACTCCAATTACACTTTCCAGACCAAATTACATATTCCAGGGAGGGAGAGAAACAGGGAGATAAACAGAGGAGGAGATAAGGAGAGGAAGGAAGGAAGGAAGGAAGGAAGGGAGGAGATACGGAGGGAAGGGAGGAGGAGGAAGGAAGGAAGGGAGAGAAAGAAAAGGGAGGGAAAGGAAGGGAGGAAGGAAGGAAGAGAGAAACAGAGAAGGGAGGAGATAAGGAGGGAAGGGAGGAGGAAGGAAGGAAGGAAGGGAGAGAAAGAGAAAGAAAAGGGAGGGGAAAGGAAGGAAGGAAGGAAGGAAGGAAGGAAGGAAGGGAGAGAGAGAGAAAGAGAAGGGAGGGGAAAGGGAGGAACCAGAGAAGGCCTACACAGACACACACACACGCACTGCATAGGCCTACCCCCTTATGTAATCAATTATTTATATATAACAACAAAAATGTGTCAAAACCACTTCTAGTAAATATATAATGGATTACATATTGCATTATTAGGCTGTGTAATTAATTTCTATATAACTACAATAAAATGGTGTCTGGCTTAAGTAATTATTAATATATTTGGAGTTACATAGATTATTTGTGTTATGATTCTCTCTCTCTCTCTCTCTCTCTCTCTCTCTCTCTCTCTCTCTCTCTCTCTCTCTCTCTCTCTCTCATTAGTTTTGTTAGGTATATAATTTCTATATAACTACAAAAAAATGATGTTTGGTTTATGTAATTATCAGTATAGTTCAAGTTACATATTATATTGCTTGTGTTATCTCTCTCTCTCTCTCTCTCTCTCTCTCTCTCTCTCTCTCTCTCTCTCTCGCTATGGTGTGTCAAGGCTGCCCAGCGCTGAGGGGGGCTTCAAAACAGCATTCCAATACCGTCTGGACAGCGAACCAAAAAGGGGAGCCTTCCCTGAACCAAAAAGGGGAGCCTTCCCTGAACCAAGAAAGGGAGCCTTCCCTGAACCAAGAAAGGGAGCCTTCCCTGAACCAAGAAGGGGAGCCTTCCCTGAACCAAGAAGGGGAGCCTTCCCTGAACCAAGAAGGGGAGCCTTCCCTGAACCAAGAAGGGGAGCCTTCCCTGAACCAAGAAGGGGAGCCTTCCCTGAACCAAGAAGGGGAGCCTTCCCTCGCTGACTTGATGAGAAGTACGGTTGACTCACCCTCAAACGTGCATTTTGGAGGACTCTACCGGTGTGCCGGGGCGCTGTAGGAGGCGAGGGAGAGAGAGAGAGAGAGCTTACAGTAACAGTGGGGGGCGAGTGTCCCTTCCCAGCCCCGCAGTAGATGAATCAGTGATGTCTTTTCTGAACAATCTCAATGGTATCTCTCACCACTCTCTCTCTCTCTCTCTCTCTCTCTCTCTCTCTCTCTCTCTGTGTAATTATAAGTCCTGTAAGCTATGTAATTACTGTTATTTGGTTATATATCACTAGTAATTAAAATATATGTAATTGGTGGATGATGGGAAGGGTTAAATCTCACTGGTGGATGCTGGGAAGGGTCAAATCTTACTGGTGGATGCTGGGAAGGGTCAAATCTTACTGGTGGATGCTGGGAAGGGTCAAATCTTACTGGTGGATGCTGGGAAGGGTCAAATCTCACTGGTGGATGCTGGGAAGGGTCAAATCTTACTGGTGGATGCTGGGAAGGGTCAAATCTTACTGGTGGATGCTGGGAAGGGTCAAATCTTACTGGTGGATGCTGGGAAGGGTCAAATCTTACTGGTGGATGCTGGGAAGGGTCAAATCTTACTGGTGGATGCTGGGAAAGGTCAAATCTTACTGGTGGATGCTGAGAAGGGTTAAATCTTACTGGTGGATGCTGGGAAGGGTCAAATCTTACTGGTGGATGCTGGGAAGGGTCAAATCTCACTGGTGGATGCTGGGAAGGGTCAAATCTTACTGGTGGATGCTGGGAAGGGTCAAATCTTACTGGTGGATGCTGGGAAAGGTCAAATCTTACTGGTGGATGCTGGGAAGGGTCAAATCTTACTGGTGGATGCTGGGAAAAGGTTGAATCTTACATCTAAAATACTAATTCTAATTTATATATAGAGCTGTTGATGTGTGTGTGTGTGTGTGTGTGTGTGCGTATAGAAAAGCATACATACTATTTGGTATACATGGTTTTAAAAGTACACATGCACTCAAAAATGCTTGTGTGTGTGTGTGTGTGTGTGTGTGTGTGTGTGTGTGTGTGTGTGTGTCTCTCTCTCTCACAGACACACTCTCTCTCCTCCTCCTCCTCCTCTTCTTCTTCTTCTTAAACTCCTTGTCTTAACTTCTTCTCTCCCTCCTCCTCCTCCTCCTCCTCCTCTTCCTCCTCCTCCTTAGTCAATCTCAAGGAGGTGACCCGCCCTGAACTCACCCCAGGGGCCAGAGTTCCCCGGTGGCCTATCCTCCTCCTCCTCCATGCTCCTCCTCCGTGCCTCCTCCTCCTCCTCCTCCTCAAAATGGGACTGCACATGCTCCTCAAACCTGTGGAAGAAGTGGAGGGGTAAGAATGTGGATCAAGTATACCATAAGGAAATAGGGTACAAAATTGTTTAAATAATGTGGAAAAATTTCGACCCGAGAGAATATATATATGTAATTCTTAAAGGAAAAATTATATATGTAATGTGTGTAATCCATTATATAGACTCAGAAAGGTAATGGGATATGTAATTGGACCTGGAAAGTGTAATTTGAGATAGATAATTGCTTAAGAAAGGAGAATATGTGTAATTTGTATGGGAGAAAAGTATGTAATTTGGAGAGAGAGAGAGAGAGAGAGAGAGAGATGACAGAATATATAATCACAGACACCATTTTTGAGAATTATATAGAAGGGCAATATATGTAATTTTGAGAGAGAGAGAGAGAGAGAGAGAGAGAGAGAGAGTAACATAAATAACAGAATATGTAATCCTAGACCCCATTTTTGAGAATTACATAGAAAGTAATTACACAAGAAAGATACAATGCAATATATAATCCATTAAATTATACTAAAAGTGTAATTCTGAATGTAACTGGCTTAAAAAGGAACTATATATGTAATTCTAAAATGGAAAATAATTGAATATATGTAATTTGAAGCAGGGGAAAATGTGTAATTGGTTTTAAGTCTATATAGTTTAAATCACCCCCCTATTTCAATAATGGGCTCTCTTCCTCCCCTTAGGGCTCAAAAATGGCCCTTTCCAGCACCTGTGAGCATCTTGGGACCCGCGCTGGATTTACGGATAAGGTTTTGCAGCCTCGCCACTAATGGATATGGATATGTATTGAGCTGCAAACAAGAGCTCACACACACATCCTCCCCCTCCTCTTACCTGGAGAGCACTGAGGGTGTGTGTCTTACGAGGGCGGCTATATGCTATAAGGCACTTGGTTTTAGCGAATCTTACGAGACACGGTTGGATTTATATTTTATGGGTCTTTTGAGCGAATGGGGGCCAGCTCTATTCCCTCCCTCCCTCCCTTCCTTCCTTCTCTTCTCCTCCTCCTCCTCCTGTCTCTCTCTCCATGGTCTTCCTTCCTTCCTTCCATCCTCCTCCTCCCTGTCTCTCTCTCTCTCTCTGCCCTTCCTTCCTTCTCTTCTCCTCCTCCTCCTCCTGTTTCTCTCTCCATGGTCTTCCTTCCTTCCCTCCTCCTCCTCCTCCCTGTCTCTCTCTCTCTCCCTGCCCTTCCTTCCTTCTCTCTCCTACACACCAAAACCTTGCTCTCATTTCCCTTCCGTCCCTCCTCCTCCTCCTCCTCCTCTCTCCCTGCCCTCTCCTCCTCCCTGTCTCTCTCTCTCTCTCTCTCTCTCTCTCTCTCTCTCTCTCTCTCTCTCTCTCTCTCTCTCTCCTCCTCCTCCTCTCTCTCTCTCTCTCTCTCTTTCTCCCTCTCTCTCTCCTTCCTTCCTCCTCCTCCTCCTCCTCCTCCTCCTTCCTTCTCTCCTACACCAAACCCTTCTTCTCCTTCCTCCTCCTCCTCCTCCTCTTCCTCCTCCTCCTCTCCTCTCCCTCCTCCTCCTCCTCCTTCCTTCTCTCCCTTCCTTCCTCCTTCTCCTCCTCCTTCCTTCTCTCTCTACACACCAAACCCTTCTTCTCATTTCCCTTCCTTCCCTCCTCCTCCTCCTCCTCATCTCTCTCTCTCCCTGCCCTCCCTTCCTTCCCTCCTTCTCCTCCTCCTCTCTCTCTCTCTCTCCCTGCCCTCCCTTCCTTCCCTCCTTCTCCTCCTCCTTCCTTCTCTCTCCTACACACCAAACCCTTCTTCTCATTTCCCTTCCTTCCCTCCTCCTCCTCCTCCTCCTCCTCCTCTCTCTCTCCTGCCCTCCCTTCCTTCCCTCCTCCTCCTCCTCCTTCCTTCTCTCACCTACACAACAAACACTTCTTCTTATTTGAGTTCCTTCCATCCTCCTCCTCCTCCTCCTCCTCCTCCTCCTCTCTCTCTCTCCCTGCCCTCCCTTCCTTCCCTCCTCCTCCTCCTCCTTCCTTCTCTCTCCTACACACCAAACCCTTCTTCTCATTTCCCTTCCTTCCCTCCTCCTCCACCTCCGCCTCCTCTCCTCTCTCTCTCTCCCTCCCTTCCTCCTCCTCCTCCTCTTCCTTCCTTCTCTCTCCTACACACCAAACCCTTCTTCTCATTTCCCTTCCTTCCCTCCTCCTCCTCCTCCTCCTCCTCCTCCTCTCTCTCTCTCCCTGCCTCCCTTCCTTCCTCCTCCTCCTCCTCCTTCTCTCCCTACACCAAACCTTTCTCATTTCCCTTCCTTCCCTCCTCCTCCTCCTCTCTTTCCCTCTCCCTGCCCTCTCTTCCCTCCTCCTCCTCCTCCTCCTCCTCCTCCTCCTCCCCCACACTCACTTTTCTCGACAGTTGCGCTGGAAGGCCTGGGAGCACACGGGGCAGACATGTTCCAGGTGGGAGTTGATGTGTTCCTCCAGCAGCCTCAGGGTACCCAGGGGGAAACACAGACTACACAGGGGGCAGTCCAGCAGCGGGGGGGACGAGGGGCTGGTGCCGGGGCTGAGGTGGGGCTGGGGGAGTACCCTGGGGGAAGAGAAGAGGGGTTAGAGTTAGGTTAGAGAGAGAGAGAGAGAGAGAGAGAGAGAGAGAGAGAGAGAGAGAGAGAGAGAGAGAGAAAACAGACTGAGATAGAGAATGAGATAAACACACACACACACACACACACACACACAACCCCCAAAAAATTAATAAAAAAAAATAAAATCGCATTAAACCCAAAAAACAAACAAAATACGAAAAACAAACAAACGAACGAACGCACAAACACTCACCCGGCACCCTGTTGTTGTTGTTGTTGTTGATATTGTTGCTGCGGAATTTGACGGGGCTGCGAGGCTGACCCCAAAGCAACCGTCGGATTACCATCGCTATCTGTGCTGTGGTAGTCCTCCTCTTCCTCTGAGTCATGTGGCGGAAGACCAGGAAGAGGAGGAAGAAGAGGAGGTGCCGTCGGAAGAGCCACAGCGGAGGAGGAGGAGGAGGAAGAGGAGGAGGAGGTTGCAGAGTGCGAGAATTGGCTCAAAACAGCTGCTTGCCTTGCCATGGGTGTTGATTCTGGGAGTAACGGAGGTGGGAGCCCCGTAGCCATGCCCTGGGGTGGACACGGGTGACTGGGGACCTGCGGGTGGTAGTACTGGACACGCGGGGCTGGTATGGGGTCTGTGGGCTGCGTCGTCTGGGCTGAATTTGCCGTAACGCTCCCCGAATGCGAGTCTTGCATGTGTGTTGTTCGGGATACCCTTTGATGGTTTGCGGTGGACTGGTTGACTGTAGGGGGCTGTGGTGGGGTCTGGGGTGTAGCTGCGGCCTGGCTCGGTCTATGGGGGCCGGGTGAGCGCTCCGGTAGAAACACTGGGGCGGTGGGAGCAGCCGGCAAGAAGGTGTTTCCGTACAGAACTGGGTCCGATGTGGTGGTTTCCGGAGGGGTAACTTCGGACTCCTCCCCCTCCTCCACTTGGGTTTCCTCCGCCTCTCCGTTCGCTCCAGGCCTCCGTGCATCTCTCTCCGGCTCCTCCGCGGTCGCTCCATCCCTCCCGGCGCTCTCCTTCTCCTCCAATTGATGTTTGAGCGAGAGGATCTGCTGGGAGAGCTCACGGACAATATCCTCCATTTTCTTGTTCACTGCCTCACTTAGCTGCTGCGTCGTCTGGGAGCAACAGGACTGGGTGAGGATGGTTGGTGCTTCTTCCTCCTCCCCCTCGTCTTCCTCTTCCTCCTCCTCTTCTCCTCCTCCCTCCTCCATGTTGGCGCAGACCCAGGAGGCAGTGGAGGTGGTCATGTCTGCGTTTTTCTGTTGTTTTGTTGAGATGGTGTTGGTGTCTGTGTCCAGGCTGCTGATGCTGGCCTGGGGGTGGGAGGGGAGGGGGTAGAGGGGGTAGAGGAGGGAGGGGTTAGTCTCTCTTATAGCTGTACAATCACTGCCTAATCTACTTATCTACTACCAAAAAATTGATTCATGATTAGTCAGACACACACACACACACACGATTTTTAGCTACCATGGTTTCGGAAACAGATCCCGCCTCACACACACACACACACACACACACACACACCTCTCCCCTGCTCCTCATCCTTTTGACTTTCTTGACCAGCTTAAGGTTGGTCAACGCCAAGGTCTGGTACTCTGCCTTGGCCGCCTGTAGACGAGCACTAAGGTCACAGGCGATGGTCTCCGCTGCCTCTCGCCCACTCCTGTCACTCCGCTGTGGGGGGGGGAGAGAGAGAGAGAAGGAGAGAGAGAGAGAGAGAAAATAATAATGATAATAGTTTATTTCTCCTCCTCCTCCTCCTCTTCATTCCTTTTCTTCTCCTCCTCCTCCTCCTCCTCCTCCTCTTCCTTCCTTTTCTCCTCCTCCTCCTCCTCCTCCTCTTCCTTCCTTCTCTTCTCTTCTCTTCTCCTCCTCCTCCTCCTCTTCCTTCCTTGTCTTCTCCTCCTCCTCCTCCTCCTCTTCCTTCCTTTTCTTCTCCTCCTCCTCCTCTTCCTTCCTTTTCTTCTCCTCTTCCTTCCTTTTCTTCTCCTCCTCCTCCTCTTCCTTCCTTTTCTTCTCCTCCTCCTCCTCCTCCTCTTCCTTCCTTTACTTCTCCTCCTCCTCCTCCTCTTCCTTCCTTCTCTTCTTCTCCTCCTCCTCTTCCTTCCTTTTCTCCTCCTCCTCCTCCTCTTCCTTCCTTTTCTTCTCCTCCTCCTCCTCCTCCTCTGCCTTCCTTTTCTCCTCCTCCTCCTCCTCCTCTTCCTTCCTTTTCTTCTCCTTCCTTTTCTTCTCCTCCTCCTCCTCCTCCTCTTCCTTCCTTTTCTTCTCCTCCTCCTCTCTTCCTTCCTTTTCTCCTCCTCCCTTCCTCCTCCTCCTCCTTCTTCTTCTTCTCCTCCTCCTCCTCCTCCTCTTCCTTCCTTTTCTCCTCCTCCTCCTCCTCTTCCTTCCTTTTCTTCTCCTCCTCCTCCTCCTCCTCCTCTTCCTTCCTTTTCTTCTTCTCCTCCTCCTCTTCCTTCCTTTACTTCTCCTCCTCCTCCTCTTCCTTCCTTTTCTTCTCCTCCTCCTCCTCCTCTTCCTTCCTTTTCTTCTCCTCCTCCTCCTCCTCTTCCTTCCTTTTCTTCTCCTCCTCCTCTTCCTTCCTTTTCTTCTCCTCCTCCTCCTCCTCCTCCTCTTCCTTCCTTTCCTTTTCTCCTCCTCCTCTTCATATAATTCCTTCCACAAATTACTTAAAAAAAAAAAAGAGAAAAAAACATACTTATAAACTCACTTACAATAACAATCCTCTTTTAAATGTCACCTCCACCTCCTCCTCCACCTCTTCCACGCACCTGCTCCTCCTCCAGGGATGCCAGACGGTCCTTCAGGTGGGCCAGATCCGCCTTCACAACGGACTCTCGCTCCATGTGGACTTTCTTCTCATCCAACAGGTCTTCCACTTAGCTCTCAGGGTGGGGTGTGGGCGGCATGATGGACCTTGATGGATAGAGGAGGAGAGGAGGTGGAGGAGAGTGGATGGGATGGGGGATGGAGGAAGGAATGAAGGGATGGGAAGGAAAAAGTAGTATTTAGTGTTATATATATATATCTCTCTCTCTCTCTCTCTCTCTCTCTCTCTCTCTCTCTCTCTCTCTCTCTCTCTCTCTCTCTCTCTCTCTCTCTCTCTCTTCCATTCTCAAAACATTCTCTCCTCCTCCTCCTTCCCTTCCTCCTCCTCCTCCTTCCCTTCCTCTTCCTCCTCCTCCTCCCCTTCCTCTTCCTCCTCCTCCTCCTCCTCCTCCTCCTCCTTACCAGCTCCTCCAATGTCTTCTCCAATTTCTCCTCCAGTGAGTAAGATTTCTTCCGACTTTCCTCCAATTCCTCCTGCCTGGAGATAAGTTCCTCCGTCACCTGTGGAGAGAAGGAGGGAAAGGTGAGGTAAGGAGGAGGAGGAGGAGGAAGAGGAGGAGGAGGAAGAGGAGGAGGAGGAGAGGAAGAAGAGGAGGAGGAGGAGGAGGAGGAGGAGAGGAAGAAGAGGAAGAAAAAATTATATATATATGAAATTGCTCTCTCTCTCTCTCTCTCTTGAAATCAGACATACTTTCTCTCTCTCTCTCTCTCTCTCTCTCTCTCTCAACGAAGCAGTGCGTGTCATCCGAACAAAAAACGAGTCACGGCCACGTCCCTCCACCCCGCCCGTGTAAATAGACGCCGTGCATCGCAACAAACCCGTAACCGTGATCCCGCAAGTACCACCACCTCTGTTACTAAGCCTCTAGATAACTTAAAATCCTTAGTTTTAATGCTGCGTAGCCTAAGAAACAAATTTGATGAACTGAGATGTCTTGCTTTAACAGAAAATTTTGACATAATTGCTATAAACATTTATATACACCACAAATATTGATTTAAGTTCCGAATACAACATAGATGGCTACAGACTCTTCAACAAAGATCGTGTAAACCGTGAAGCGGTGGCGTGCGCCCTGTCAAAAGCTATTTGCAACCCACTGACAAAACGGAAACGTTGAACATTTATTAGTGCGTCGCGTAAACATTAAAGTCAACTTAATATATCTGTCACCTACAGACCTCCGGGCAATCACTCGATGGCGACCTTGAAATGTACAGCGTCTTAAGGCAGTCACTTAATAACAGCGACTCACTGATATTAGGAGACTTTAACCTCCCCATATCGACTAGGCGACACTGTCAGAAGTAGAGTCACATAGAATGATCAATTTCTAGAAGAAAATTATCTAAGCCAAATGGTTTCTGAACCAACTCGACAAAATAATATACTCGACCTTGTTATATGACCCAAGATAACCTAATCAGTAGTGTCACGGTAGGAGAACACCTCGGTTCTTGCGATCATAAATTAGGTGTCATTAAAGCTCAATCATCAGTGACTGAAAATAAAGTAAAGGTGCCCAATTTCAAAAGAGCTAACCGTAGAAATCCGACAAAACTAACAGAAATACAACTGTCAGATAGCTGAGATCGTAGAGGAAGCCTGGCTAAGCCTTAAAAATCACTTACTCACTCAGCAGAACACATTACGTCCCCTTGTGAATTAACACTAATAAAAGCCCACCGTGGTTTAATAGCGAAATTAAACAATCAGTCAATGAATTGTTTTACAGGTTAAAGAAAGAACAAAGCCCGAGAACATTAGACTCTATAATAATGCCAGGCGCATTAAAAAGACTAGTAGGTCAGGCAAAGCGTAGATATGAAGAAAATATTGCAGCCAACTGTAAAATAACCCGAAATCTTTCTTCAGTTACATAAACAACAGAAAGGCGATCAAAAGTGGTATTGGACCTTTAACAAACAGCGACGGTGCACTAGTGACTGACAGCCAAACCTCTTAAACAATTACTTTTCCTCGTTGTTTAATACTAACAGTCTTCCTCTCGCTACCACCAACACCAGTACTATTGTAAATCTGGCATGCATTGCCTAACTTTGAAATAACAACCGATGAAGTCCAGCTCTCCATTCACTTAAAACAAATAAAGTCCTGGACCTGACAAAGTATATCAACTCTGCTGAAAGAAACAAAAGCGAAATACTCTCCTCCCTCACAACCGTATTCAATATGTCCTTGCGACAAGGCATCGTCCCTTCAGATTGGAAAAAGGCTAACGTGACACCGATTTTCAAGAAAGAGACAAAAAGTACCTACAGGCCCATTAGTCTAACCCGGTTGTGGGTAAGCTACTTGAGGGCATAATTAGAGACAAAATTGTGAATTACCTTGAAAGCCACTCATTGATTGGGGACTCACAACATGGCTTCGAAACAAAAGATCCTGCCTATCAAACCTATTAACCTTTTATAACGACCTCTTCACTGTTTATGGCGTAACCAAATCACTGGGCGTAGTCTATCTTGATTTCAAGCGTTTGATAAAGTCCGCATCATAAATTACTTTACAAATTAAAGCAAATAGGTATTGACGGTCAAGCAAACCAATGGATCGCGAATTGGTTGAGCAACAGACAACAAAGAGTGGTGATTGGCGGTTTAACTCAGAGTCCTCAGGGCTTTCCTTGGCCCAGTGCTCTTCATTATTTACATCAACGGCGTGGATGTTGGACTCAATAATCGCATTAGTAAATTTGCAACTTCTCACTGGCGAAGACAGGCAAAGCCTCCAAGAGGATTTGCACAAAATTTCAGCTTGGGATAGATATGCCCTTTAACGTAGACAAGTGCCAGGTCCTTCAAGTTGGAGCGAGGAATAAGAAGTTGAATCGAAATGCGGCGTTAAACTCAAAAGCGTTCAATGCGTCAAAGACTTGGGGGTCAAAATCGCGTCAAACCTCAAATTCTGTAATGCATCGATGCAGCAAATAAGCGAACAGAATGTTGGGCTTCATTAAAAGAAACTTTGTATTCAAGAATAAAGATGTAATACTCCGCTCTACAACAGTTTAGTCAGACCCCACTTGGAATATGCGGTACAGTTTGGTCTCCCCACCATGCAAAGGATATTGCTAAATTAGAAGGTGTTCAGCGTCAGACAGCGAATGGCAACGCAGTATCCCTTCCTTGCAACAAATCCTACGAAGAAAGGCTTTCTACCCTTAACATGTTCTCTCTTGCGCCTCGAGGAAAACTGATCGAATGTTTTAAAATACTTAATGGTTTCACGAATGTAGAGATCAACATTGTTTATGATCGATGACACTTTGCGAGGAACAATGGCGTAAAACTCAGATGTGAACAAGTAAATTCAGACTGCACCAAATTTTTCTTCACCAACGTTGTAGTGCGAGAATGGAATAAGCTTCCACCGTCAGTGGTCCAGTGTAACACGATTGACTCCTTCAAAAATAAGCTCGACCGTCACTTCCTTCAACTTAATATCAACTAGAGTAGAAATGCAACGTTTTGGAGTCTTCTGATTAATGTAAAATCACTTAGGTTTAAGGACAGACCACCAAGTCTGGACCATGGGGTCTGTGTGGTCTGATTTTCTATGTAAATCTATGTAAATCTCTCTCTCTCTCTCTCTCTCTCTCTCATTCCCAAACACACACACACACACACACACTCTTTCTCTCTCTCTCTCTCTCATTCCCAAACACACACACACACACACACACTCTCTCTCTCTCTCTCTCTCTCTCTCTCTCTCTCTCTCTCTCTCTCTCTCTCTCTCTCTCTCTCTCTCTCTCTCACCTCAGAATACTTCAAAGCCAGCGAGTTCTTTTCCTGCTGGTCATTTTCCGCGCTGGCCGTCCAGAAGGCAAGGTCCTTAATTGCCTTCTCCCTCTCTCCCTTGACCAGCTGCAGCTCCCCCTGGGCATCCTAAGGGAGGTCAAAGGGTTAAGGGAGAAGGTGTGCGAAGGGCGTCGGCAGGGAGCTTATAGGAAGGGAGATATGAGGGTGTGAAGTTGGGTTAGAAGGGAGGAAGGGAGGGAGCTTATAGGATAGGAGATGAGGGTGTGAATTTGGGTTAGAAGGGAGGAAGGGAGCAGTAGTAGTAGTAGTAGTAGTAATAGTAGTAGTAATAGTAGTAGTAGAAATAATAGTAGTTTTGTTGAGGTTTACGTTAAAATAGTCTCATTTTCCTTGTTTTGAGGATTTAATAGAAAATGAAGTGTTTTTATGGGTAGCTTAATTAATTGTGTGTGTGTGTACGTGTTTCTCTCTCTCTCTCTCTCTCTCTCTCTCTCTCTCTCTCGCTCTCACACACCTTAAGGGCCTTCTGCGTGAGGTCAAGGTCACCCTCCATCTTCTTCACCCTCAAGGTCATCTCCTCCAAGGACTTGCGGGAGGTCAAAGCAGACTCCTCCAATGATCGCTCTTTCTCTCCAATCTGTAGGGAGAGATGGAGGGGTTGGAGGAAAAGATGGAGGGGAGGGAAGGGAGGGAGGGATGGAGGGTTATTGAAGGAAGGAAGGGAAGGAGGTTGGAAAGGAAGGGAAGGGATGGGAAGGAAAGGAAGGGAGGAAAGGAAAGGGAAAGGGAGGGGAAGGGAGGAAAGGAAGGGAAGGGATGGGAAGGGATGGGAAGGGAAGGGAAGGGAAGGGAAGGGTTGGTCAGTCCTTGTTTTTCTTCTTCTTCCTCCTCCTCCTCCTCTTCTCTCTCTCTCTCTGTTTCCTCCTAATTCTTCTTCCTCTTCTTCCTCCTCCTCCTTCTTCTTTACCTCCTCCTCCTCCTCCTCCTCCTCCTTCCCTCCACTCACCTTGGCCACTCTCTCCTCCAAGGTAGCGATCTTCTCTCTCTCCCTGGTCAGTTTTCTCTCCGTCTCTCTCAGTCTTTCCTCCAGGTGACCTCTTTCCTCCACCACCTGTCCGACGCGACCCATCAATTCGCACTTTTCCGCTGTCTCCCTCTTCAGTTTGACCTCCAGTGCCTGTGGGAAGGGAACGGAAGGGAAGGGAAGGGATGGGAAGGGAAGGGAAGGGAAGGGGAGGGATGGGATGGTAAGGGTTGGGAAGGAGAGGGTTGGGATGGGAATGGAATGGAAGGGATGGGAAGGGAAGGGAAGGGATGGGATGGGAATGGAAGGGAAGGGATGGGATGGTATGGTAAGGGAAGGAGAGGGTTGAGAAGGAGAGGGATGGGAAGGGAAGGGAATGGAATGGAAGGGAAGGAAAGGGTTAGGAAGGGATGGGAAGGGAAGGGAAGGGAATGGAATGGAATGGAATGGAAGGGATGGGAAGGGAAGGGAGAGAAAAAAATTTAGTAATAATAACAATAATTAGTACAATATATGATCTTTTATGTCCTAAAGTTACATGAAAATCACATTGAAAACAGAAGCAAAAAATACGTTTAAGTTCACATTGAATGACTTTTGAGAGCACGATTAAAGTTTACCTAAAATTCTTGGACCCAGTGAAGGTACGATACGGTCAATTCTACATCAATACGACTTTTATGGGATCATGAATCACACATCAGAGGGTGCAAAAAGGATCAGACACCATCCCCCCCCTTATAAAAGCACTAATCGTTCAAAGGAAAGTGTGTTAGGGTGCGTATCTGTTGCAAGGTTGAATCAATACCCTTTAGACGCATAGCTATTGGGTGGGGAGTCCTCTGCCAGCCATCCTCTTCCTCCATACTGCCTTCTACAGTGTTAAATCTCCTCTTTTCTCTTGTTCCTAATCCTATTTCTATGTGTCCATCAACTGTAGATGTTTCTGTGAGCAGGTTCTACTTTTCATATCCATAACTGTGTCTATTGGGTGGAAGGCCTTTGTGTGTTAACCTCTTCTATATTGCCTTCTACAGTGTTAAATCTCCTCTTTTCTCTTGTTCCTAATCCTATTTCTATGTGTCCATCAACTGTAGATGTTTCTGTGAGCAGGTTCTACTTTTCATATCCATAACTGTGTCTATTGGGTGGAAGGCCTTTGTGTGTTAACCTCTTCTATATTGCCTTCTACAGTGTTAAATCTCCTCTTTTCTCTTGTTCCTAATCCTTTTTCTATGTGTTCATCTACTGTAGACATTTCTGTGAGCAGGTTCTACTTTTCATATCCATAACTGTGTTCCAAGACTGTTACGTGGGTTCCAAAAATCACCCTCAAGATTGATACATGTAAGGTTATTCAACATTTGCATAATTTAAGGTGGTTTGGACACATGAGGAGAACAACACATCCTGGGACATCCACTGGAGTTTGAGGTGGAGGGCAGGACTACCAGGGAGGACGTGGAGAGAGGTGGTGGAGGAAGATATGTGGAGGCTGAATGTTACGGAAGGAATAGCTGTGGATTGGCAACAGTGGAGGAGACTCAGAGCTCATCCACCCCCCCACCACCATAGGGAAGAAATGGATGTTAAACAGACCACTACTACTACTACTACTACTACTACTACTACTACTACTACTACTATTACTACCATTAAGTGATGTTGACAGAGGGTGAGCTGCTGGGTCTGCTCCTCCACTTTTTTCTCCATCTCTCCCTTTCTTTCCTCCGTTTCCTCCACTCTGGTTTGAAGTTTCTCTCTCTCCTCCGACAGCTGTGGAGAGAAGGGAAACGTACATACGCGCGCACATGTATATATACGTACATACATACATACATACACAATTTTTTTTTCAATTATTTCAATGTGTTTTTTTTTAATCTCTCTCTCTCTCTCTCTCTCTCTCTCTCTCTCTCTCTCTCTCTCTCTCTCTCTCTCTCTCTCACCTTAACGAGTCTCTCCTGTAACACACTCTCCTTGCTTCGTATGACAACCATCCCTTCATCCGCCGATCCGCCAGCCACCAGGTCCTCCTCCTCCACTCCGCAGACCTCCCGCCCCGCCGCCCCGACCCGGAGGAGCTGGAAGGGGCCGCTGACCCCGACGATCGCCCCAGAATGGGTCACATAGCAGAACTGAAAGAACTCTCCAGCGTTCTGTTCTCTCTGGAAACTGGAGGCTGTGGGGAGGAGGAGGAGGAGGAGGAGGAGGAGGAGGAGGAGGAGGAAGGGAATGGATGAGAAGGGAAGGGTTAGGAAGGGAGGAGGAGGAGGAGGAGGAGGGGAATGGATGAGAAGGGTTTGGAAGGGAAGGGAAGGGTTAGGAAGGAAAGGGAAGAGGAAGGGAATGGAAGAGGAGGAGGAGGAGGAAGAGGAGGAGGAGGAGGAGGAGGAGGAGGAAAGGGAAGAAAAAAATGTGGTTACTATTTTTTGTAACGTTGTAATGTGGAATCTCTCTCTCTCTCTCTCTCTCTCTCTCTCTCTCTCTCTCTCTCTCTCTCTCTCTCTCCCTTCCCTCCCTCCTCTCCCTTCCCCCCACAACCCCTCCCCTCTCTCTCTCTCTCTCTCTCTTTCCCTCCCTTCCCTCCCTCCTCTCCCTATCCCCCACAACCCCTCTCTCTCTCTCTCTCTCTCTCTCTCCCTCTCTCTCTCTCTCCCTTCCTTCCCTTCCCTCGATAACAACAACCCCTCCCTCTCTCTTTCTCTCTTTCCCTCCCTTCCTCCCCTTCCCCCACCCCCTCTCTCTCTCTCTCTTTCCTCCCTCCTCCTCCCTCCTCCTATCCCCACAACCCCTCCCTCTCCTCTCTCTCTCTCTTCCTCCTCCTTCCTCCCTCCTCTCCCTATCCCCCACAACCCACCCACCCTCTCTCTCTCTCTCTCACTGACCCCAGAACCCCAAAACTTACCCTTAAAAACCACAGTTAGCGGAAGATTGTGTTGTCGCTGGTGTGGAGTCGGCACGGGCGCCCAGAGGTAGTCCACATAGTCCTGGATAGTCCCAAACCCGACCTTGTACAGAGCCACCCGATCGGACGACTCGGGGGTGACCTGTGACCCGAGATAGTAGGTCACAGGTATGTCGCTGTCCAAATAATAGTTCGGCTGGAGCTTGTGGAACTGGACCTGTGGGGTGGAAGCGGTGGAGTGAGGGGTGGAGGAGGTGGAGGAAGTTATAAGAAGGGAGGAAGGAAGGAAGGAGGAGGAGGAGGAGAAATGTAATGTTTTTTCAATGTTGTTGTTTTTGTTCTTCCTCCTCCTCCTCCTCCTGCTTCTTCTTCTTCTTCTTCCTCCTCCTCCTTCTTCTTCCTCATTTATGTATCTTCCTGTTTTCCTTTGATTTCCTCTTCCTCCTCCTCCTCCTCCTCCTCTTCCTGTATCTATTACCCTGTCTTCTCTTCCTCCTCCTCCTCCTCCTCCTCTTCTTCCTTTCTCTTCTTCTTCTTCTTCTTCTTCCTCCTCCTCCTCCTCTCCTCCTCCTTCCTTCCTTCCTCTTCCTGTCTATCTATTACCCTGTCTTCTTCTCTTCCTCCTCCTCCTCCTCCACCTACCTTGCTATGTGTCTCCATGGCGGCAGAGGAGATGCGGAGATCAGCTGAGTGGAGGAAACTGGTGGAGAGGTTGGTCTCCTCCTCCTCCTCCTCTCCTCTTCCTCCTCCTCTTGCTAGGCTTCCGTCTTCTGCTACCACCAAGTCAACCTGTGGGGAAGAGAGAAGATGAGGAGGAGGAGGAGGAGGAAGGAAAACACACACACACACACACACACACACACACACACACACAAACACACTCACCAGGCTCTCAGGGATTATGCTGAAGTCGGATGCGATGCTGACCTCATCCACCTCCCGCTGTCTCTGGCGGTTGGCGGCTGACGCGGCGGCCAGGCTGGGGGCGGACTGGGGCTGCTGGCTGCTGGGGAGGGACATGGGGGAAGCCTGGGGAGAGGGGGAGAGGGGGTGGTTAGGTTAGGTTGGGAGAGAGACAGAGAGAGAGAGAGAGAGAGAGAGAGAGAGAGAGAGAGAGAGAGAGAGAGAGAGAGAGGGGGGGGGGGGTAGTATATTAAGTTCTGGGTGCAATTTCAAATATTTACAAAAAAACAAACAATCAAGGCAATCAACACAAAACAAACAAAATTAATCCAAAAAATGTAAAACAAAAACAATCAAAATATATATATATACGCCCCCCCGCCCCCCCCCTCCCCCCAGCGCCCCCCTTACCATGGTCCCCTAATGACACTTAATAAGTCTTGTCCACCTGGTCACTCACACCTGTGCAGGAGGCGAAGGAAACACAAATTAAACAAGGTAAGCAAAGAACAAAAGAGGAAAGGGAAAACATTATGGGATGATTGACAACAGGGAGTGATGAGCCCAAGCCCCTCTTGACTACAGTAGGGTAGGGTGATTAGGGGGTCTTCATTAGGGTAGGGTGATTAGGGGGTCTTCATTAGGGTAGGGTGATTAGGGGGGGGTCTTCATTAGGGTAGGGTGATTGGGGGGTCAAGGCTCCCCCTCTGCCCTATAGAAGGTCAGTACAGGATTAAGAAGGATCATTTTCTTATATTGCCAGGTCAAGTCGTCTGGCTGTAGTGGTACCCCTGTCTGACAGCACCCTTGTTCTGTCTGTCTGTCTGTCTGGCTGTAGTGGTACCCCTGTCTGCCAGCACCCTTGTAACGTCTGTCTGTCTGTCTGGCTGTAGTGGTACCCCTGTCTGCCAGCACCCTTGTAACGTCTGTCTGTCTGTCTGGCTGTAGTGGTACCCCTGTCTGCCAGCACCCTTGTTCTGTCTGTCTGTCTGTCTGGCTGTGGTGGTACCCCTGTCTGCCAGCACCCTTGTAACGTCTGTCTGTCTGTCTGTCTGTCTGTCTACGCATATCACTTCAATCCACATTCCTGCCGTTCCTGTCATTCCTGTATCACTCCCGTACTATTCCTGTTCGGTGTCTGTCTACCGGTACGATTCCTGTCTTACTGTACAATCACTCTCGTTCTGTCCGTCTGTCTGTCTGTCTACGCATATCACTTCAATCCACATTCCTACCGTTCCTGTCATTCCTGTATCACTCCCGTACTATTCCTGTTCGGTGTCTGTCTACCGGTACGATTCCTGTCTTACTGTACAATCACTCTCGTTCTGTCCGTCTCAATACGCGTATCACTCTCGTCTCATGTACTCCTGTATCATCCCCGTTTTCTATAACTATGATGACGTCACAGCAAACTACTCCCTTATTTAACCCTTTTTCACCCTTTTCACACATTTATCACGCTATTTAAGGGTACAGAGACTTACCCCAACCCTTTATCTACCCTTAGGTCGCCATGGACGGCCTTAGACAGCGATAGATAAGGAGAAATAATGAAAAATAATAGATCGTTCTCAAGGGTATGAGTCACTGGGGAAATGGTGGGGTCATATTTAAACCCCTTTTTCGCCCTTTGAACCCATTTATCAGGCTATCTAAGGGTACAGAGACTTACCTGAACCCTTTATCTACCCTTAGGTCGCCATGGAGGGCCTTAGACAGCGATAGATAAGGAGAAATAATGAAAAATAATAGATCGTTCTCAAGGGTATGAGTCACTGGGGAAATGGTGGGGTCATATTTAAACCCCTTTTTCGCCCTTTGAACCCATTTATCACGCTATTTAAGGGTACCTGGACCTACCTCAACCCTTTAACTACCCTTAGGTCGCCATGGAGGGCCTTAGAGAGCTTTAATTAAGGTAAAATAAGGAAAAATAAAGGAGGATGTCTACAGCGTCACACGGGGATGGGCTGGTCACAAGGATACTAGCCCCTTATTTAACCCCTTTTTTCGCCCTTTTCACACATTTGTCAGTCTATTTAAGGGTACCAAGACTTACCCCAACCCTTTAACTACCCTTAGGTCGCCATGGAGGGCCTTAGAGTGCTTTAATTAAGGTAAAATAAGGAAAAATATGGAAGGATTCTACTCACGTCTGACTCGACTTACGCCATCGTCCAGATAAACAATGTGCGCAGGGCTGCCAACCTCTCCGATGACCCTTGGTATTTTTTCTTATTTTCCTGTTATTTTCCTGGATTTTCTTCTTCCTCTGCTTATTTTCCGGTGTTTTTTATCCTCTTAATTCTTTTTACTCTTTGTTTGTTCTTAATTTTCCTTTCCTTCTTAATTTTCCTTCTATTTCGTCATATTTTCCTTATTTTCCTGTTTTTTCCTTCTTCCTGTATTTGTTTTCCCCTTTTTTCATCCTTTCTTCTTTTTCCTCTTCGTTTTTGTCCTTTATTTTCCTTTCCTTCATAATTTTCCTTCTATTTCGTCATATTTTCCTTATTTTCCTGGATTTTCTTCTTCCTCTGCTTATTTTCCGGTGTTTTTTTTATCCTCCTTATTCTTTTTCCTCTTTGTTTGTCCTTTATTTTGTTTCCTTTCTTCATTTTCCTTCTATTTCGTCATATTTTCCTTATTTTCCTGGATTTTCTTCTTCCTCTGCTTATTTTCCGGTGTTTTTTATCCTTTTAATTCTTTTTTCCTCTTTGTTTGTACTTTATTTTGTTTCCTTTCTTCATTTTCCTTCTATTTCGTCATATTTTTCTTGTTTTCCTGTTATTTTCCTGGATTTTCTTCTTCCTCTGCTTATTTTCCGGTGTTTTTTATCCTCTTAATTCTTTTTCCTCTTTGTTTGTCCTTTATTTTCCTTTCCTTCTTAATTTTCCTTCTATTTCGTCATATTTTCCTTATTTTCCTGTTTTTTTCCTTCTTCCTGTATTTGTTTTCCCCTTTTTCATCCTTTCTTATTTTTCCTCTTCGTTTTTGTCCTTTATTTTCCTTTCCTTCTTAATTTTCCTTCTATTTCGTCATATTTTCCTTATTTTCCTGGTTTTTTCCTTCTTCCTGTATTTGTTTTCCCTTTTTTCATCCTCTTTTTTTGTTTTTCTTCTTTGTTTTCCTTTATTTTCCTTCTTTTCTTCATTTTCCTTCTATTTCGTCATATATTTTCCCTTATTTTCCTGATTTTTTCCTTCTTCCTGTATTTGTTTTCCCTTATTTCATCCTCTTTTTTTGTTTTTCTTCTTTGTTTTCCTTTATTTTCCTTCTTTTCTTCATTTTCCTTCTATTTCGTCATATTTTCATTATTTTCCTGATTTTTTCCTTCTTCCTGTATTTGTTTTTCGCATTTTTCATCCTCTTTTTTTGTTTTTCTTCTTTGTTTTCCTTTATTTTCCTTCTTTTCTTCATTTTCCTTCTATTCCGTCATATTTTCCTTATTTTCCTGATTTTTTCCTTCTTCCTGTATTTGTTTTTCGCATTTTTCATCCTCTTTTTTTGTTTTCTTCTTTGTTTGTCCTTTATTTTCCTTTCCTTCTATTTCGTCATATTTTCCAATCAATCATATTTTCCTTATTTTTCCTGTTTATTTTCCTGCTTTCCTTCCTCCTGTAGATTCGTTGTCCGTTCTTTTCCTTCCTTCTTTTCCCTGTTCGTGTTTGTTCTTTATTTTCCTTTCCTTCTTAATTTTCCTTCTATTTCGTCATATTTTCCTTATTTTCCTCTATCTGATATGTTTTGATATGGTAGATATTTTTGTCCTTGATATGGGAGAATATACGTCTACCCACCGCTGTTAAGTAACGTATATGAGCGTTATTGTTTTATAATTTGTGAATATAAAGCTTAAATATATATAGCACTCAAATCACTCTTTTAATATTAATTATGGTGATATTTGCCTTATCTGTCATCTCAGCGTCTCCCTTCCTCTCTATCCCTCTCTTAAGGGGGTCGTGTTCTGCTCCCCAAGCGGTGGCTGAGTGGTAGCGTGCTGGGCCCACATTCACCGCGTGATGGACGACGCGGGTTCGAATCCGTCTCTACTACCTGGGATTTTTCAGTCACCGCCGAGTGGCTTAAAACTACCCACATGCTGTCCTGAAGACCACCCATCAACCCGGACTATAGAGGGCCGTGGCTGAGTGGTAGCGTGCTGGGCCTACATTCACCGCGCGCGTGATGGACGACGCGGGTTCGAATCCGTCTCTACCACCTGGGATTTTTCAGTCACCGCCGAGTGGCTTAAAACTACCCACATGCTGTCCTGAAGACCACCATCAACCCGGACTCTAGAGGGCGGTGGCTGAGTGGTAGCGTGCTGGGCCTACATCTACCGCGTGATGGACGACGCTGGTTCGAATCCCGCCGAGTGGCTTAAAACTACCCACATGCTGTCCTGAAGACCACCCATCAACCCGGACTCTAGAGGAAACCGTCCAGTGAATCGAGGAGTTCCGGGGGGCAGCATGAGCCAAGAGAAGATGGCGCCACTATAAACACTTGCCTGCGCCATGACGGGCTGGGGCCGACCACCAGCTAGGCCCCTGAAGAAAGACTACCGGCGCTATAGGCGGGGACATCAAAGAAAAAAAGGAAAAAAAAAACTGAGGTGGTGGGGTTCATCGCACTCTACCACCCTGCCGAGATTATACCCGGTCGCTCATTGTCGTAATCGTCGGACCACGCGTGCGCTGTGACGATACTTTTTTGAGTGTGTGTACATGCCTGCAACAATAGACTGTATCGAGGGAGAGGAGGAAAAAAACAGGAAAAAAATATTAGCAGGTATTTGGGTGACATGGAAAAGGGAGAAAAGTTAGAAATTTGACGATGAAAATGAGGAAAAAATGAAGGAGATTGAAAATACTTGTTGGAAGGACTGGAAATGAAAAAAAGAAAAAGAAAATATTAGCAAGTATTTGGGTGACATGGAAAAGGGAGAAAAGTTAGAAATTTGACGATGAAAATGAGGAAAAAATGAAGGAGATTGAAAATACTTGTTGGAAGGACTGGAAATGAAAAAAAGAAAAAGAAAATATTAGGAGCTATATTTGGGTGACATGGAAAAGGGAGAAAAGTAAGAAATTTGACGATGAAAATGAAAAAAACAGGAAAAAAATATTAGCAGATTCATCTCTCATTATGTAGAAGATATTTTTTCAAGGTATTTCTCCATATATCCCTTTTTTTCATATAGACCATAATTACCCATGATAAAAAGCACTAATTGACTTCATTAAGGATATTTTTACATGTATTTTGGCTTCTTATAATCATTTTACATATACAGAGTGGCCCAAAATGTTAAGTCATGCACTACAGGGAGTATACAATTTGATTAGAAGTCCTTCCTTCCTTCCTCTTCTCTCCCTTCTCTGTTTCTCTCCCTTCCTCCCTTTTCTGTTTCTCTCCCTTCCTCTCTCCTCCCTACGGTGCGTGAATTTTTCGCCACCCTGTAGACAATGACTAATGTTTATGTATCCGGGAGGGTTGGTAAGCCTGTCCGTTAGATACCAAGGGATCCTTATCTCAATTCACTAATCTCGTATCTTTAATCAGCCTTGGTATTCTTTATTTTGTCACTCTATTGGCCTCTTCAGCTGTGTATCTTATCTCTATATCTTATGTTGTTTTTTTCTATAATAATCTATTTATTTAATTATGAGCAGGAGATGGAGGAGGAGGAGGAGGAGGAGATAAAAGGAGGAGGAGGAGGAGGAGGAGGAAGATAAGGAAGAAGGATGAACGAAAGAGGAATAAGAGGAGGAGGAGGAGGAGGAGGAAGAGATAATAAAGAGGAATTAAGAAAGAGAGAAGATAGAGAGAGGAAGAACAGGAGGAGGAGGAGGAGGAAGGAGGAAGGGAAACAATGATAAGAGGAAGAGGAAGAAGGAAGAGGTATAAAAGGAGGAGGAGGAGGAGGAGGAGGAGAAGAATAAAAGAGAGAGAGAGAGAGAGAATAATAATAATAATAATAATAATAATAATAATAATAATAATAATAATAATAATAGAGGGTAATTATATTCAATTAATGGAACAATCTTTTTTAATATTTATTCTGTACAAAGGTTATTAAGAAATTCACTCCGGAAATAATAATAATAATAATAATAATAATAATAATAATAATAATAATAATAATAATAAGTAAAGAAAATATAGAAAAGCCATTTTTTTTCTTTCTTTTTTTTTCTTTCTATTAAACAAGGTAAGAAAAGATAGTCAGTGAGTTTTTGTTTGTTTTTGTTTTCCTTGTTTATATTTTCTCCATTTTCTTGACTTATTTTCTTTGATTATTTTCTTGATTTTCTTGAACACATTTTCTTTATTTTCTTGATTTTCTTGAACACATTTTCTTTATTTTCTTTATTTTCTTGAATGCATTTTCTTGATTTTCTTTATTTTCTTGAACATATTTTCTTTATTTTCTTGAACACATTTTCTTTATTTTCTTTATTTTCTTGAATGCATTTTCTTGATTTTCTTTATTTTCTTGAACATATTTTCTTTATTTTCTTGAACACATTTTCTTTATTTTCTTTATTTTCTTGAATGCATTTTCTTGATTTTCTTTATTTTCTTGAACATATTTTCTTTATTTTCTTGAACACATTTTCTTTATTTTCTTGAACACATTTTCTTTATTTTCTTGAACACATTTTCTTTGTTTGTTTCTTTATCTTGTTTCAATTCACTTATTTTCTTGTTTACTTTCTTATTTTCTCAATCATTTTCTTGCCCATTTTCTTTGTTTAACTTGATTGTTTTTGTCTATTTTTTTCTTATCCTTTCTTGTTTATTTTGTTTTTCTTCATTATATTTTCTTTCTTTCTTATTTTTCAGTCTTTTCCATTTTCTTTTTTTTGTTGATTGTTGATTTTCTTTAATTTTCTTGTTTATTTTTTCTTGATTTTCTTGTTTATTTATTATTTTTTTATTAACTGATTATTTCTTGATTTTTGTTTATTTTCTTTGATTTTCTTGAATTTCTTTGTTTATTTTCTTGATTTTCTTTGATTTTCTTGTTTTTTTCTTTATATTGAAAAACAAAAACAAAAAAACAACAAAAAAAACAATGGAGGCAGCGGCAGCAGCGAAGGGCAACCAACCAACAAACGAACACACACACAAACACAAACAAACGCACAAACAAACAAATAATAATAATAATAATAATAATAATAATAATAATAATAATAATAATAATAATAATAATAATAATAATAATAATAAATTTGTTAAGATGAAAAGCCAAAATTTTTTTCTTCTATATAAAATTCTTCCTCCTCCTCCTCCTTCTCTTCTTCTTCTTCTTCCTCTTCCTCTTCTTCTTCTTCTTCTATCTGGAGTGTGTGTGTGTGTGTGTGTGTGTGTGTGTGTGTGTGTGTGTGTGTGTGTGTGTGTGTGTGTTTATGTGTGTGTGTGTGTGTGTGTGTGTTTAAAAAATTGCTAGGGTGGTTGAGAGAGAGAGAGAGAGAGAGAGAGCGAATAAGAGGAAAACAGACATGCATACTCTCTCTCTCTCTCTCTCTCTCTCTCTCTCTCTCTCTCTCTCTCACACACACATACCCCCCACTCTCTCTCTCTCTCTCTCTCTCTCTCTCTCACTATCTCACTATCTCACATTAAAGCTTGAGAGAGGAGAGATATTTCACTTTACAGGAGAGAGAGAGCGAGAGCCTTTCCAAGCTTTGAGCGAGACTCTCTCTAACTCGCTCTAACACAAGCTTGGCCTCTTCCTCGCTCACTAAGGAGGAGGAGGAGGAGGAGGAAGAGGAGGAGGGGGTAGAAGTATCAGTAGTAGTAGTATCAGTAGTAGTAGTAGTAGTAGTAGTAGTAGTAGTAGTAGTAGAAATAGTAGAAATAGCTTTGTGTTTTTTCTCTAATTCTTCCTCCAATTTCTGCAGGTGACCCGTTATGGAGGAAAGGTAGGAAGATACCTCCGTGATTACCTCCGGCTGTGGAGAGAAAACGAGAGAGAGAGAGAGAGAGAGAGAGAGAGAATTCAATTAGTTTCATTTCTATATTATTAATTTTCTTCTTCTTCTTCTTCTTCCTCCTCCTCCTCCTCCTCCTCTTCCTCTTCCTTTTAATTATTCCATCTATTAATTTCTTCTCCTCATCCTCCTCCTTCTTCTATCTTCTTCCTCCTCCTCCTCCTTCAATCTTCCTCTTCCTCCTCCTCCTCTTCCTTCAATCTTTCTCTTCCTCCTCCTCCTCCTCCTTCAATCTTCCTCTTCATCCTCCTCCTCCTCCTCCTTCAATCTTTATCTTCCTCCTCCTTCTCCTCCTATATTTCTCTTCCTCCTCCTCCTCTTCCTTATTCTATTCTTCCTCCTCCTTCTCCTTCAATCTTCTTCCTCTTCCTCCTCTTCCTTCCTTCCTTTCTATCCTCCTCCTCCTCTTCCTTCCTTCCATCTCCTTATTCAAACCTTACATCAACCCCTCCCCCCTACCCACTCCCCCACCCCCTTCAACTCACCATAGCCACACTCTCCTTCCGCTTCTTATTCCGCTTGGCTGCCTGCTGCTTGAGGGGGCGGAGCAGGCACACGGCACACCCCAGGAAGACACACGCGGCCCCCACCGTTTGGCACAGATGGTGGAGTCTAGCGAGGGCGCGGGTATTGGTGTTTGGAGTCACGTTTGGAGGTGTTTGGATATCCTGGAGAGCCTCGTGGTGGAGCTGGAAGGCCGAGTCCGTGATTTCCCGTGTTTTTTTCAGTGTTTCTCCCGTTTCCTGGGTGTGTGGATCTGTGTGGAGGAGGTGGAGAGGTGGAGG
>NC_066577.1:7681121-7686121 GCF_024679095.1 Eriocheir sinensis
AAACTCTAGAATCACACCCAACACCTCTAAACAGCCCCCCCCCTACCCCTACCCCCCCGGACCCACCTGTGCAGAGGCTCCCAGGTGTTCATGACCCTGAGGTCCCGGTTGTCCCTCAGGGCGGCCCAGTCGGTGGTGTCGGTAGCCGGGTTGATGTCCAGTTGACGCATCAGGTCACCCAGCTGGTTGTGACTGGCGACCTTTAGGGGGGGTAAGGGAGGGGGGGGGTAGTGGGGGGTTAGGTTAGGTAAGATTGTTTTGTTTATTTTTATTTCTCTGTATTTTTTTCTTCCTCTTCTTCTTCTTCTTCTTCTTCTTCCTCCTCCTCCTCTTCTTCTTCTTCTCTTTTATCTCTCTTTGTTTGTCTCTCTCTCTCTCTCTCTCTCTCTCTCTCTCTCTCTCTCTCTCTCTCTCTCTCTCTCTCTCTCTCTCTCTCTCTCTCTAAATTTATCTCCATTCTCTCCCTTCTCTTCCTTCCTTCCCTCTCTCTCTCTCTCTCTCTCTCTCTCTCTCTCTCTCTTTCACCTTCCATTCCCCTCCTTCCTTTCCCTTCCTCTCTCTCTCTCTCTCTCTCTCTCTCTCTCTCTAAAAACCACGGATCAAAAATCAACACAATAAAACAACATCAAAAACCAACAAAAACAACAACAACAAAACATCGCCAGTACCTCGGTGGTCAGCTCCATCAACATCTGCTCCGCCGTGGTGGAGGCGAAGTGGAGGGAGTGGGACAGCCGCTCTCGGAACTCCACGAACTCTGGGATTCTTGTGAGCGATCCGTATTTATAAGAGGAGATTAGGGGGTCCGATGTCTGGGGGGGGGGGAGAGAGAGAGAGAGAGAGAGAGAGAGAGAGAGAGAGAGAGAGATGTCAATATATCTGTATTTCAAAATCAAGTCTTATATGTAAACTCTCTCACACACACACACACACACACACAGACACACACTCTTTCCAAACACACACACACACACACACATACATTTTTATACACACACACACACACACACACACACTCTCTCTAAACACACACAAACACACTTTTTTCATATGCAAACACACACACAGACACACAAACACACACCCTTCTCTACCCCCCTACCCCCCCAAGGCAAACACACACACACACACACACACACACTTCCCCCCTCCCCCTACCCCCCCTAAGCAAACACACACACACACACACACACACACACACACACACACTGCCCCACTCTCACTACCACAAACCAAACACACACACACACACACACACACACACACACACACACCTTTCCCCCTCTCCCTACCCCCCCAAAGCAAACACACACACACACACACACACACACACACACACACCTTCCCCCTCCCCCTACCACCCCAAGCAAACACACACACACACACACACACTCCCTCCTACCCCCCAAGCAAACACACACACACACACACACACACACACACACTCACATCCTTATAGTTAGCCATGAAGAATTTCAGCGTCGCCGCAAAAACCGAGCCAGCCGCTGCGTAGCTTCCGGAGTCCAGCGCCTGTAGCCCAAAAACGTGTCCCAACGTGTCCAGTTGTATGTGCTTCATGTCACAGCGCTCGTAGATGCCCCGCGCTGCCCCGCTCGCACCTATGGGGGGGGGGGAGGAGGAGGAGGAGGAGGAGGAGGAGGAGGAAGGAAGGAAGGAGATAGTTTTGTAAGATTAGGGAGTACAGAAGAGGAGGAGGAGGAGGAGAGAAGAAGGGAAGAGAGGAGAGGAAGGACATAGGAAAGGAGGAGGAGGACGAGGAGGAGGAGGAGGAAAGGAAGGAGATAGTTTTGTAAGATTAGGAAGTACAGAAGAGGAGGAGGAGGAGGAGACGGGAAGAGAGGAGAGGAAGGACATTGGAAAGGAGGAGGAGGAGGAGGAGGAGGAGGAGAAGGGAAGAGAGGAGAGGAAGGACATAGGAAAGGAGGAGGAGGACGAGGAGGAGGAGGAAGGAAGGAAGGAGATAGTTTTGTAAGATTAGGAAGTACGGAAGAGGAGGAGGAGGAGGAGGAGGAGGAGGAGGGATGGTTAGGTTAGGTTAGGTTAGGAAGGGAATGGAAGGAGGAGGAAGAGGAGGAGGAGGAAGAGGAGGGATGGTTAGGTTAGGAAGGGAAAGGAAGGGATGTGAAGGGAAGGGAAGGAGGAGGAAGAGGAAGAGGAGGAGGAGGAGGAGGGATGGTTAGGTTAGGTTAGGTTAGGAAGGGAAGGGATGGGATGGGAAGGGAAAGGAAGAGAAGGGAAGGGAAAGGAAGGGAAGGGAAGGGAAGGGAAGGGAAGAGAAGGGAAGAGAAAGGAAGGGAAGGGAAAGGAGGGGAAAGGAAGGGAAGGGAAAGGAAGGGAAAGGAAGGAAAGGGAAGAGAAAGGAAGGGAAGGAAAGAGAAGGAAGGAAGGAAGGAAGGAAGGAAAGGAAGGAAAGGAAGGAAGGAAGGGAAGGAAGGGAAGGAAAGAAGGAAGGAAGGAAAGGAAGGGAAGGGAAAGGAATGGAAGGGAAAGGAAGGGAAGGGAAAGGAAGGGAAGGGAAAGAAAAGGAAGGGAAAGGAAGGGAAAGGAATGGAAGGGAAAGGAAGGGGAGAGAAGGAAAGATAAGGAGGAGGAGAGAAAGTGGAGAGAAAAAGAGAGAACGAGAAGAGAAGGAAGGAAAATGGAGAGAAAGGGAGGGAGAGAGAGGAGGGAAGGAAGGAATGAAGAAAATAATAATAATAATAATAATAATAATAATAATAATAATAATAATCACACACAAACACACACACACACACACACACACAGACCCCTCCCTTCTCCTCCTCCTCTTCCTCTTCCTCCTCCTCCTCCTCCTTCCTCTTCTTCCTCCTCCTCCTCCTCCTTTTTCAAATCAATCTTTCTCGCAAATGTAAACTCTCTCTTCTCCTCCTCCTCCTCCTCCTCTCCCTCTTCCTCTTCCTCTTCTTCCCCTTCTTCCTCCTCCTCCTCCACTTCCTCTTCTTCCTCCTCCTCCTCCTCCTTCTCCTCTTCCTCTTCTTCCTCATCCTTTTTCAAATCAATCTTTCTCGCAAATGTAAACTCTCTCTCCTCCTCCTCTTCTTCCCCCTCCTCCTCCTCCTCCTCCTCCTCCCTATACTCACCCAGCATATTATAAACTTTAATCAACAGAAGCTTAAGCTGGAAATTGGCCTTCGTCTGCTCAATCCCAGCTTCCAATATGGCTGCCACTCGGAGGATTAAGCTCTGGGGGTCGACGCTCCCCCCTGGACCACCCGCACCCCCCCCTTCCCCTGTGGTGGTGGTGGTGGTGGTGGTGATTGCGGTGAGGTAGCTGTGTGTGGCGAGGATTAAGTATGCGTCGCCGGGCCTGTGGGAGAGGGAGAGAGAGGGGGGGTTATTAGAGAGAGAGAGAGAGAGAGGGGTTGGGGGGTGGGGGTGTTAGAGAGAGAGAGGGAGATGGGGGGGGGTGTTAGAGAGAGAGAGAGAGAGAGAGAGAGAGAGAGAGAGAATGCAGAAATGGGAGGAAGGAAGGAAGGAAGGAAGAAGAAGAAGAAGAAGAAGAGGAAGAAGAAAAAAACAAAACAATAACTAGAAATACCTTAACAATAAACACACACACACACACACACACACACACACACACACACACACACCCCATACCTGATGTCCGTGTCTGCCGTGTGCTCAGCGAGGTGCTGCGTGGCGCGGTACAGCCGGACCAGGGAGTCAGCGAAGGCCTGGTGCTGGGGGGGAGTGAGCTCCTCCTGACCCCCCAGCGCCCGCCTCAGCTGGTGGAAGCACAGGTCACGGTACACTGCCTCAACCTGGGGGCGGAGGGGGGGGAGGGGTAGGAAGAGGTGTGGTTTAGGGGATGCAAAATACTGCAAGGCATACTCTAGGTGAGGCCCAACCAATCACTACCTATCCTTACTTGACCTAACCTTACTTTTTTTTACAGCTTGAAAGAGGTCAAATTATAGGTAGGAAAGGCTGTTCCAGAGTTTAAAAGGGGGGGAGGGGGTGTTAGGAAGAGAAGGTGAGGTTTAGGGGACGCAAAATACTGCACGGCATACTCTAGGTGAGGCCCAACCAATCACTACCTATCCTTACTTGACCTAACCTGACCTAACCTTACTTTTTTTTACAGCTTGAAAGAGGTCAAGTCATCGGTAGGAAGAGGTGTGGTTTAGGGGACGCAAAATACTGCACGGCATACTCTAGGTGAGGCCCTACCACTCACTACCTATCCTTACTTGACCTAACCTGACCTAACCTTACTTTTTTTTCTTACAGCTTGAAAGAGGTCAAGTTATAGGCAGGAAAGGCTGTTTCAGAGTTTAAAAGCAGAAGGAGATGAAAGAATGAAGATGCTGGTTAACTCTTGCATAAGGGATTTGGACAGTATAGGGATGAAAGAGTGAAGATGCTGGTTAACTCTTGCATAAGGGATTTGGACAGTATAGGGATGAAAGAATGAAGATGCTGGTTAACTCTTGCATAAGGGATTTGGGTACCACAGGGATGAGAGAGTGAAGATGCTGGTTAACTCTTGCATAAGGGATTTGGGTACCACAGGGATGAAAGAGTGAAGATGCTGGTTAACTCTTGCATAAGGGATTTGGACAGTATAGGGATGAAAGAGTGAAGATGCTGGTTAACTGTTGCATAAGGGATTTGGATAGTATAGGGATGAAAGAGTGAAGATGCTGGTTAACTCTTGCATAAGGGATTTGGACAGTATAGGGATGAAAGAGTGAAGATGCTGGTTAACTCTCGCATAAGGGATTTGGACAGTACAGGGATGAAAGAGTGAAGATGCTGGTTAACTCTTGCATAAGGGATTTGGACAGTATAGGGATGAAAGAGTGAAGATGCTGGTTAACTCTTGCATAAGGGATTTGGACAGTATAGGGATGAAAGAGTGAAGATGCTGGTTAACTCTTGCATAAGGGGTTTGGACAGTATAGGGATGAAAGAATGAAGATGCTGGTTAACTCTTGCATAAGGGGTTTGGACAG
>NC_066577.1:7691121-7701121 GCF_024679095.1 Eriocheir sinensis
GATTAAGTCGAATTTCTTATTAATATGACCCAAATTTGACAACTTATAAAACGACATACATTGCAAGGAGTTTTCCACATAAAACTCCTCCTGGTAATGTATGTTAAGACAAGTTCAATACAAAAAAAATCAATTGAAATAAAAAAAATCCAATATAAATCAAATAAATCAATTTTTCATATATTTTTTTAGAAAAGTCATGATTTTTTCCGACCCTGATATATATATAAACACCTACGAATGCAAGACAAAATAATATTACAAAAAATGCCTTCAAAAACACTGAAATTAATAACCATAACTTTTTTAGAAAGGTCATTATTTTTTCCATACCTGATATATATATAAACACCTACGAATGCAAGACAAAATAATATTACAAAAAATGCCTTCAAAAGCACTCAAATTGACCTTAATAGCACCCAAACCAAACCAAGGCTAGATGGCGCCACTATAAAAGTTGCCTGCACCATGGCGGGCTTGGGCTGACAACCGGGCACTACAGGCGAACATGTAAAATAAATAAATAAAAACACCCATAACAAACACAAGCATACATACCACCAAACAAACACCATCAAAACACATCAACATGCATCTCAAAACCAACACAACATATCTCAACACACACCTGTACACTGCCAACACAATGCCACATACTCAAAACACACCCAAACACACTCAAACACAACCAAACGCAGCCAAACGCACCCCCAAACATTACCCAAACACATCGATACATACCAAAATATCACCAAAACAAAGTCAAACATTCCCAGAAACCACCAAAACGCTTCCAAACGCACCCCCGAACATTACCCAAATACATCAATACATACCAAAATATCACCAAAACATATCCAAACATTCCCAGAAACCACCAAAACGCTTCCAAACGCAGCCAAACGCACCCCCAAACATTACCCAAATACATCAATACATACCAAAATATCACCAAAACATATCCAAACATTCCCAGAAACCACCAAAACGCTTTCAAACGCAGCCAAACGCACCCCCAAACATTACCCAAATACATTAATACATACCAAAATATCACCAAAACATATCCAAACATTCCCAGAAACCACCAAAACGCATCTAAACACAACCAAACATGCCCAAACACCACCAAATCAATTCCAACCGTACCCGAGAGTCACCAAATCAAATCCAAACATACCCCAAAACCACCAAAACGCATCTAAACACAACCAAACATGCCCAAACACCACCAAATCAATTCCAACCGTACCCGAGAGTCACCAAATCAAATCCAAACATACCCCAATACCACGAAACGCATCCAAACACAACCAAACGCACCCCCATAAAATTACCCAAACACCTCCAAAAACACTCCAAAAATCACCATATCAAACATTAAAGCAAATCCAAACACACACACACACACACATTCAAAAACACCCAAAAATCACCAAACCTATCATTAATGCCAATCCAAACACACACACACACACACACACACACACACACACAAATACAACCAAACGCACCTCCACAAACTTACCCACACATCCAAAAACACTAAAAAAAACACCAAATCAAATCCAAACACACACACACACCCAAACGCAACCAAACGTACCGCCATAAAATTAACCACACATTCAAAAACACTCAAAAAAACACCAAATCAAATCCAAACACACACACACACCCAAACGCAACCAAACGCACCCCCACAAACTTACCCACACATCCAAAAACACTCAACAAAACACCAAATCAAATCCAAACACACCCAAACACAACCAAACGCACCCCCACAAACTTACCCACACATCCAAAAACACTCAACAAAACACCAAATCAAATCCAAACACACCCAAACACCCAAACACCTCCACAAACTTACCCACATCCAAAAACACTCAACAAAACACCAAATCAAATCCAAACACACACACACACCCAAACGCAACCAAACGTACCCCCACAAACTTACCCACACATCCAAAAACACTCAACAAAACACCAAATCAAATCCAAACACACACACACACCCAAACACAACCAAACGCACCTCCACAAACTTACCCACACATCCAAAAACACTCAACAAAACACCAAATCAAATCCAAACCCACCCAAACACAACCAAACACACCCCCACAAACTTACCCACACATCCAAAAACACTCAACAAAACACCAAATCAAATCCAAACACACCCAAACGCACCTCCACAAACTTACCCACACATCCAAAAACACTCAACAAAACACCAAATCAAATCCAAACACACCCAAACGCACCTCCACAAACTTACCCACACATCCAAAAACACTCAACAAAACACCAAATCAAATCCAAACCCATCCAAACACACCCAAACGCACCCCTTTACCTGCATAACATGGCTCATGACGGCCCAAAAGTAGTAAGGGTTCTTGGGCCTCAGCTTGTACAGCCTCATTGCGGTCTGCTGCTGGCTCCTGTAGTCACCCACACGGACATATGCCATAAACAGGTGGGATAGCAGCTCCTCGTTGCCCGGCTCGCACCTCACGGCCGCCTCGTACACGCGGCAGATCTCCTCGGCTGTGGGGGTGGGGGGGTAGGGTGCGGGGAAGGGTGTTTTTGTATCATTTATTTTAGTTTTATTAGATTTTTTTATCTAGTTCTCCCTCTCTTCTATTTTTTCTTTCTCAATATGGTATCTCTCTCTCTCTCTCTCTCTCTCTCTCTCTCTCTCTCTCTCTCTCTCTCTCTCTCGCTCTCAATTTCTTTTTCTTCTTTTCTCTCTCTCTCTCTCTCTCTCTCTCTCTCTCTCTCTCTCTCTCTCTCTCTCTCTCTCTCTCTCTCTCTTTCTGTCTCTATCTCTCATTAATTTTTCTCTTTTCTTTCTTTCAATCTTCTTTCCTTCCTCTCTCTCTCTCTCTCTCTCTCTCTCTCTTACCCGCTAATTCTAACCTAACCTAACCTAACCTAATCTAACCTAACCTAATCTAATCTAACCTAACCTAATCTAACCTAACCCAACCAAATCTAACCTAACTTAACCTAACCTAATCTAACCTAACCTAACCTAACCTAGCCTAATATAATCTAATCTAACCTAACCTAATCTAATCTAACCTAACCTAACCTAATCTAACCTAACCTAACCTAACCTAACCAAATCTAACCTAACCAAATCTAACCTACCCTAACCTAACCTACCCTAACCTAACCTAACCTAACCTAACCAAATCTAACCTACCCTAACCTAACCTACCCTAACCTAACCTAACCAAATCTAACCTAACCAAATCTAACCTACCCTAACTTAACCTAACCTAACCTAACCTAACCTAACCTACCCTACCCTAACCTAACCTAACCTAACCTAACCAAATCTAACCTAATTTAACCTAACCTAACCTAACCTAACCTAACTCTAGTCTAACCTTACCTAACCTAACCTAACCTAACCTAACCTAACCTAACCTAACCTAACTCTAGTCTAACCTAACTTAACCTAACCTAACCTAACCTAACCTAACCTAACCTAACCTAACCTAACTCTAGTATAACACCCAACACCCCCAGGACTCACGCATGTGCATTTCCCTGTAGCATATGGTGAGTGCCTGCAACGTAGCCTCATCGGTGGGCCCCTCCTTAACCACGGCCGCCACCAAGTCCTGGCACTCCCCGCGTCGCCCCATGCGTAACAGTGCCAGGCCCTTCAAGACCCGGGCACAGTGCAGGGAGGGCTGTTTGCGGAGAACTTTGTCGGCCTCCTGAACGGCCTTCTTGTTGGTGCCTGTGTCCAACCATTCTGTCGAGGGGGGGAAACGGAGATAGATTAACCTTTTCCTTGTTGTTTTTTCTTAATTAAACCATTCTGTCCAGGGGGGGAACGGAGATAGATTAACCTTTTCCTTGTTGTTTTTTCTTAATTAAACCATTCTGTTCAGGGGGGGAAACGGAGATAGATTAACCTTTTCCTTGTTGTTTTTTCTTAATTAAACCATTCTGTCCAGGGGGGGAAACGGAGATAGAGTAACCTTTTCCTTGTTGTTTTTTCTTAATTAAACCATTCTGTTCAGGGGGGGAAACGGAGATAGATTAACCTTTTCCTTGTTGTTTTTTCTTAATTAAACCATTCTGTCCAGGGGGGGAAACGGAGATAGAGTAACCTTTTCCTTGTTGTTTTTTCTTAATTAAACCATTCTGTCCAGGGGGGGAAACGGAGATAGATTAACCTTTTCCTTGTTGTTTTTTCTTAATTAAACCATTCTGTCCAGGGGGGGAAACGGAGATAGATTAACCTTTTACTTGTTGTTTTTTCTTAATCAATCAGACTTTTCTTCCTCCTCCTCCTCCTCCTCCTGCTCCTCCTCTCTTTTATCTTGTGTTTCTCTTCATCTTTGTTCTCTTGTATTTTCCATCCTTGTCCTTCTTCCTCCTCCTCTCTTTCTCTTCTTCATCTTCGTCCTCTTATACTTTCCATCCTTGTCCTTCCTCCTCCTCCTCCTCCTCCTCCTCCTCTCTTTTATCTTGTCTTTCCAGGGGGGGAAACGGAGATAGATTAACCTTTTCCTTGTTGTTTTTTCTTAATCAATCAGACTTTTCTTCCTCCTCCTCCTCCTCCTCCTGCTCCTCCTCTCTTTTATCTAGTCTTTCTCTTAATCTTTGTTCTCTTGTATTTTCCATCCTTGTCCTTCTTCCTCCTCCTCCTCCTCCTCCTCCTCCTCCTCCTCTCTTTCTCTTCTTCATCTTCGTCCTCTTATATTTTCCATCCTTGTCCTTCTTCCTCCTCCTCCTCCTCCTCCTCCTCTCTTTTATCTTGTCTTTCTCTTCTTCATCTTCGTCCTCTTATATTTTCCATCCTTGTCCTTCCTCCTCCTCCTCCTCCTCCTCCTCTCTTTCTCTTCTTCATCTTCGTCCTCTTATACTTTCCATCCTTGCCCTTTCTTCTCTGGTGAGGTCATGTGAGGGCCACCAGGGGCCATTAACCGCGGCACAGGGCCACTAGGAAAACAGGTCTCCGGGCAGTGATATATCCAATCTTCACTGCCAGAAGTATATGTTGTAGTGGTTGTAGTGGTTGTAGGGGGTATAACTTGTCAAGGGTACACTAATTAATGACACCTGGGCTTAAAATCACACCTGAAACACCTGGATGAGGGATTAATTAACCTACAAAATACCTGAACACATGTAGTCATTCCCGTCACCATGTCTTATTAAGCTTATAACTCAAATATGGCTACTAGTAAGACATAACAAAGTAGCAGATAGGTAATATGGACACCTGGGCATAACCTCACCGCCTGGGACACCTGTGGACACCTGTGGAAGGGAAATAATCAAGAAAAATATGAAAAAAAACTCCCGTACCCATTCACGAAACCATGTCTATTTTGCTTGTAACTCAATTATGGCTGAGAATAAGACATCATGGAGATAACAGATAAATAAAACAGACATCTGGGTTTAATATCACCGCCTGGGACACCTGTGGACACCTGTGGGAGGGAAATAATCAAGAAAAATATGAAAAAAACTCCTGCAGCCACTCAGGAAACCATGTCTATTTTGCTTGTAAGTCATATATGGCTGCGAATAAGACATCCTGGAGATAACAGATAAATAAAACAGACATCTGGGTTTAATATCACCGCCTGGGACACCTGTGGACACCTGTGGGAGGGAAATAATCAAGAAAAATATGAAAAAAAACTCCCGTACCCATTCACGAAACCATGTCTATTTTGCTTGTAACTCATATATGGCTGCAACTAAGACATCATGGAGATAACAGATAAATAAAACAGACATCTGGGTTTCATATCACCGCCTGGGACACCTGTGGACACCTGTGGGAGGGAAATAATCAAGAAAAATATGAAAAAAACTCCCGTACCCATTCACGAAACCATGTCTATTTTGCTTGTAACTCAATTATGGCTGCGAATAAGACATCAAGGAGATAACAGATAAATAAAACAGACATCTGGGTTTAATATCACCGCCCGGGACACCTGTGGACACCTGTGGAAGGGAAATAATCAAGAAAAATATGAAAAAAACTCGCGTAGCCATTCAGGAAACCATGTCTATTTTGCTTGTAACTCAATTATGGCTGAGAATAAGACATCATGGAGATAACAGATAAATAAAACAGACATCTGGGTTTAATATCACCGCCTGGGACACCTGTGGACACCTGTGGAAGGGAAATAATCAAGAAAAATATGAAAAAAAACTCCCGTAGCCATTCACGAAACCATGTCTATTTTGCTTGTAACTCATATATGGCTGCGAATAAAAGATCATGGAGATAACAGATAAATAAAACAGACATCTGGGTTTCATATCACCGCCCGGGACACCTGTGGACACCTGTGGAAGGGAAATAATCAAGAAAAATATGAAAAAAAACTCACGAAGCCATTCAGGAAACCATGTCTATTTTGCTTGTAACTCAATTATGGCTGAGAATAAGACATCATGAAGATAACAGATAAATAAAACAGACATCTGGGTTTAATATCACCGCCTGGGACACCTGTGAACACCTGTGGAAAGAAATAACCACCAAAAATATAAAAATAACTCAACCAGGAACGCAGTCGAGGGTCCCCCATTTCCCTCTTTCCTGCAGTAATTAGCGGGGTTAATGAGGGTTACTTAGCGTTCTCTTATAGTTAAAGATCTCCTAATTAACGCCATGTGGGTAATTTCGGGGTAAAGTGGCGGGAAATACCGTAAATAGGCCGGAGTCGACGCTCTATCACGGAATCGTCAACGTGGGACTTGCCGGCCATGGTGGACTACCCGTTAGGACAATGTTGTTTTGATGTGTTTTAAGGTGTTTTAACCGTGTTTGGAGGTGTTTTAGGGTACTATATTTTCTGCTTTATTGATTTTGAGGCTTTTGAGGCGGTGTTTGTGCGTGTATGTGTGTGTTTGGGCGTGTTTGTGTGTGTTTGTTGCGCTTCTAAGCCCTCATTTGTTTGCCAGGATGAAAACAAACACAATATTCGTTTGTTTAAGGTGTTTTAAGGGTTTCTGACAGTGTTTTATGGGCCTATATTATTTGTTTTATTTTTCTATGTGTTTTTATGGGGGTGTTTGTGTTTGTTTGTGTGTGTTTGTGACAATGGTGGTTTGGTCTGTTTTAAGGTGTTTTAAGGTGTTTTAGGGTGTTTTAAGGCTCTATATTATTTGTTTTATTTATTTTGGGCATTTTCGGTGTGTGTTTGTGAGTGTTTGTGCGTGTGTTTGTATGTATGGAAACAAACACTGTATTAACTTATCTACGCGTTGTTTTAGGTTATATTTAGGTGTTTGTTTGTGTTTTTATTTGTTTAGTCCTGTTTTATGGTGTTTGTGTGTGTTTGGGGTGTTTAACAAAAAAAATAGAGGGATTTTAGATGCTCGTTTGACTATGGAAATAAAATAATAAATTCACATATTATTATTTTGGGGTTATGATAGTCTTTTATATTAATTAGTCACAAGTTTAAGTAATTATTTTTTATTCTCTGTTAAATATAAATAAAATACAAAAATAATATAGTTCCTCAGTTGTCTTCGCGGGTCGTCTGAAAGAGAGTGAGACGGAGAGATGTCGTGTTTTCTTAGTGTTTTTTGGTGTTTTAAGCGTCGCCGCGGCCTGGGAATCGACGACAGGTGAGAGGGAATAGTGTTTTCGTTAATTAGATCATTATTTGTGTCTGGGGGAGGTCAGGGGGGTTATTATGAACATTATTATACCTGACGGTGGCAAGTTGGGACCCTCGCGGCCTAATCATGTGTTAATTGGACTCGTAATCGTCAACCCTCTATATTTTTATTTTTTGGTTTATTTATATTTGAAATGATATAATTACTTGAACTGGCTGATTAATGAATGTAAAAAGACTCTGATAACCCCCAAAATGATAATATATGTAAATTTACCGCGGCCGAATCACATGTTAATTGGACTCATTATCGCCAACTCTCTCTATATTTTTTTTTTGGTTTATTTATATTTGAAATGATATAATTACTTGACCTGGGTAATTAATGAATGTAAAAAGACTTTGATAACCCCCAAAATGATAATATATGTAAATTCACCGCGGCCTAATCACGTGTTAATTGGACCCGTTATCGCCAACCCTTCTATATTTTTATTTTTTGGTTTATTTATATTTGAAATGATATAATTACTTGAACTGGGTGATTAATGAATGTTAAAAGACTCTGATAACCCCCAAAATGATAATATATGTCAATTCACCGCGGCCTAATCACGTGTTAATTGGACTCGTAATCGGCAACTCTCTATATTTTGATTTTTTGGTTTATTTATATTTGAAATGATATAATTACTTGAACTGGGTGATTAATGAATGTAAAAAGACTCTGATAACCCCCAAAATGATAATATATGTAAATTCACCGCGGCCTAATCACGTGTTAATTGGACCCGTTATCGCCAACCCTCTATATTTTTATTTTTTGGTTTATTTATATTTGAAATGATATAATTACTTGAACTGCGTGATTAATGAATGTAAAAAGACTCTGATAACCCCCAAAATGATAATATATGTAAATTTACCGCGGCCGAATCACATGTTAATTGGACTCATTATCGCCAACTCTCTATATTTTTATTTTTTGGTTTATTTATATTTGGAATGATATAATTACTTGAACTGGGTCACTAATGAATGTAAAAAGACTTTGATAACCCCAAAATGATAATATATGTAAATTCACCGCGGCCTAATCACGTGTTAATTATTGGACTCGTAATCGCCAACTCTCTACATTTTAATTTTTTGGTTTATTTATATTTGAAATGGTATAATTACTTGACCTGGGTAATTAATGAATGTTAAAAGACTCTGATAACCCCCAAAATGATAATATATGTAAATTCACCGCGGCCTAATCACGTGTTAATTGGACTCGTTATCGCCAACCCTTCTATATTTTGATTTTTTGGTTTATTTATATTTGGAATGATATAATTACTTGAACTGGGTGATTAATGAATGTAAAAAGACTCTGATAACCCCAAAATGATAATATATGTAAATTTACCGCGGCCGAATCACATGTTAATTGGACTCATTATCGCCAACTCTCTCTATATTTTTTTTTTGGTTTATTTATATTTGAAATGATATAATTACTTGAACTGCGTGATTAATGAATGTTAAAAGACTCTGATAACCCCCAAAATGATAATATATGTAAATTCACCGCGGCCTAATCACGTGTTAATTGGACTCGTAATCGCCAACCCTCGATATTTTTATTTTTTGGTTTATTTATATTTGAAATGATATAATTACTTGTACTGGGTGACTAATGAATGTTAAATGACTTTGATAACCCCTAAAAATGATAATATATGTCAATTCACCGCGGCCTAATCACGTGTTAATTGGACCCGTAATCGTCAACCCTCTATATTTTTATTTTTTGGTTTATTTATATTTGGAATGGTATAATTACTTGAACTGGGTGATTAATGAATGTAAAACGACTATGATAACTCCAAAAATGATAATATATGTCAATTCACCGCGGCCTAATCACGTGTTAATTGGACTCGTAATCGCCAACCCTCTATATTTTAATTTTTTGGTTTATTTATATTTGAAATGATATAATTACTTGAACTGCGTGATTAATGAATGTAAAAAGACTCTGATAACCCCCAAAATGATAATATATGTAAATTCACCGCGGCCTAATCACGTTTTAATTGGACTCGTAATCGCCAACCCTCTATATTTTTATTTTTTGGTTTATTTATATTTGGAATGATATAATTACTTGTACTGGGTGATTAATGAATGTTAAAAGACTCTGATAACCCCCAAAATGATAATATATGTAAATTTACCGCGGCCTAATCACGTGTTAATTGGACTCATTATCGCCAACTCTCTATATTTTAATTTTTTGGTTTATTTATATTTGGAATGATATAATTACTTGAACTGGCTGATTAATGAATGTAAAAAGACTTTGATAA
>NC_066577.1:7713621-7718621 GCF_024679095.1 Eriocheir sinensis
GGTCTTTCTCTGCCTCTGTGGTGGATAGTGGAGTGTTTCCCATGTGGTATTGGTGTGCTGGATATCCCTTCACTGGTAGCCTGGTAACATACACTCCCAGGTCTTTCTCTGCCTCTGTGGTGGATAGTGGAGTGTTTCCCATGTGGTATTGGTGTGCTGGATATCCCTTCACTGGTAGCCTGGTAACATACACTCCCAGGTCTTTCTCTGCCTCTGAGGTGGATAGTGGAGTGTTTCCCATGTGGTATTGGTGTGCTGGATATCCCTTCACTGGTAGCCTGGAAACATACACTCCCAGGTCTTTCTCTGCCTCTGTAGTGGATAGCGGAGTGTTTCCCATGTGGTATTGGTGTGCTGGATATCCCTTCACTGGTAGCCTGGTAACATACACTCCCAGGTCTTTCTCTGCCTCTGTGGTGGATAGTGGAGTGTTTCCCATGTGGTATTGGTGTGCTGGATATCCCTTCACTGGTAGCCTGGTAACACACACTCCCAGGTCTGTCTCTGCCTCTGTGGTGGATAGTGGAGTGTTTCCCATGTGGTATTGGTGTGCTGGATATCCCTTCACTGGTAGCCTGGAAACATATGCTCCCAGGTCTTTCTCTGCCTCTGTGGTGGATAGTGGAGTGTTTCCCATGTGGTATTGGTGTTCTGGATATCCCTTCACTGGTAGCCTGGTAACATACACTCCCAGGTCTTTCTCTGCCTCTGTGGTGGATAGTGGAGTGTTTCCCATGTGGTATTGGTGTGCTGGATATCCCTTCACTGGTAGCCTGGTAACATACACTCCCAGGTCTTTCTCTGCCTCTGTGGTGGATAGTGGAGTGTTTCCCATGTGGTATTGGTGTTCTGGATATCCCTTCACTGGTAGCCTGGTAACATACACTCCCAGGTCTTTCTCTGCCTCTGTGGTGGATAGTGGAGTGTTTCCCATGTGGTATTGGTGTGCTGGATATCCCTTCACTGGTAGCCTGGTAACATACACTCCCAGGTCTTTCTCTGCCTCTGTGGTGGATAGTGGAGTGTTTCCCATGTGGTATTGGTGTTCTGGATATCCCTTCACTGGTAGCCTGGTAACATACACTCCCAGGTCTTTCTCTGCCTCTGTGGTGGATGGTGGAGTGTTTCCCATGTGGTATTGGTGTGCTGGATATCCCCTCCCAAGGTACAGGACTTTACATTTTCTTCATTGAATTGTAGCAACCACTTTTGATCCATTCCTGTAGCTTGGTGATGTCTTCTGGTAGCAAATCCACAGTCAAGGGCTTAAAAAAAAACAAAAAAACATCGCAAGCGGAGAAGAAACGCAAGATTTTCAACTTACGCAATAAGACTTGAAAATCGCCGAAATTTCGTAAGACATGCAAAAAACGTTCGACTTGACAGGTATGCATCTCCTCCGACCTTATTTCGACTCTCTCTCTCTCTCTCTCTCTCTCTCTCTCTCTCTCTCTCTCTCTCTCTCTCTCTCTCTCTCTCTCTCTCTCTCTGTTTTGTTGATTTTTGGGGTATTTTTCTATTTTTTCTTTCTTTTTTATTTCATTCTCTCTCTCTCTCTCTCTCTCTCTCTCTCTCTCTCTCTCTCTCTCTCTCTCTCTCTCTCTCTCTCTCTCTCTCTCTCTCTCTCTCTCTCTCTCTCATATACTGGTTTATAGGAATTCCAAATAAGGTTTCAGGACCAGTAAGTAGCGGGCTTTTTTTTATATATATTTTTCTTTACGCCCTTGAACTGTCTCTTAATTCAACACGCAATATCTCCGAAACAACGCAAGATAACGCAATTCGCTATAGAGGAAGCGTTGTAGAACATTCATTCAGGATTCGAACGGTACAAAGAAAACGAAAATCGGTCCAGTGGGTTTCTAGATTACGTAAAAAAGGTGAGAACATTTTGACGAGAAGAGAAAGATGGAGAAGCTGTAAAAAAAAAAAAAAATACAGCCCATAATGAGTGAGGTCAGTCGGGTTCTAATTACTGTTTCTCCAGGTTCATGGTACAGAGGAAGGGTCACACTACCACCAGGGTCATAAAACTACTCCTGGAAATGCCCACAACTCCTACGAAAGCCTTGTCAAATGTGTGTTTCTTTAGGTTCACGGTACAGAGGAAGGGTCACACTACCACCAGGGTCATAAAACTACTCCTGGAAATGCCCACAACTCCTACGAAAGTCTTGTCAAATAGGTGTTTCTTCAGGTTCACAGCACAGAGGAAGGGTCACACTACCACCAGGGTCATAAAACTACCCCTGGAAATGCCTACAACTCCCACGAAAGCCTTGTCAAATGTGTGTTTCTTTAGGTTCACGGTACAGAGGAAGGGTCACACTACCACCAGGGTCATAAAACTACTCCTGGAAATGCCTACAACTCCTACGAAAGCCTTGTCAAATGTGTGTTTCTTCAGGTTCACGGTACAGAGGAAGGGTCACACTACCACCAGGGTCATAAAACTACTCCTGGAAATGCCTACAACTCCTACGAAAGCCTTGTCAAATATGTGTTTCTCCAGGTTCATGGTACAGAGGAAGGGTCACACTACCACCAGGGTCATAAAACTACTCCTGGAAATGCCTACAACTCCTACGAAAGCCTTGTCAAATGTGTGTTTCTTCAGGTTCATGGTACAGAGGAAGGGTCACACTACCACCAGGGTCATAAAACTACTCCTGGAAATGCCTACAACTCCCACGAAAGCCTTGTCAAATGTGCGTTTCTTCAGGTTCATGGCACAGAGGAAGGGTCACACTACCACTAGGGTCATAAAACTACTCCTGGAAATGCCTACAACTCCTACGAAAGCCTTGTCAAATGTGTGTTTCTTCAGGTTCACGGTACATAGGAAGGGTCACACTACCACCAGGGTCATAAAACTACTCCTGGAAATGCCTACAACTCCCACGAAAGCCTTGTCAAATGTGCGTTTCTTCAGGTTCATGGCACAGAGGAAGGGTCACACTACCACCAGGGTCATAAAACTACTCCTGGAAATGCCTACAACTCCCACGAAAGCCTTGTCAAATATGTGTTTCTTCAGGTTCATGGCACAGAGGAAGGGTCACACTACCACCAGGGTCATAAAACTACTCCTGGAAATGCCTACAACTCCTACGAAAGCCTTGTCAAATGTGTGTTTCTTCAGGTTCATGGTACATAGGAAGGGTCACACTACCACCAGGGTCATAAAACTACTACTGGAAATGCCTACAACTCCCACGAAAGCCTTGTCAAATGTGTGTTTCTTTAGGTTCACGGTACAGAGGAAGGGTCACACTACCACCAGGGTCATAAAACTACTCCTGGAAATGCCTACAACTCCTACGAAAGCCTTGTCAAATATGTGTTTCTTTGGGTTCACAGTACAGAGGAAGGGTCACACTACCACCAGGGTCATAAAACTACTCCTGGAAATGCCTACAACTCCTACGAAAGCCTTGTCAAATGTGTGTTTCTCCATGTTCACAGTACAGAGGAAGGGTCACACTACCACCAGGGTCATAAAACTACTCCTGGAAATGCCCACAGCTCCTACGAAAGCCTTGTCAAATATGTGTTCTTGGGCGGGGAAATGTCTGTTAATACGACATTTATCTGAACAACGGTACCGCTCATGAACACTTAAGTACTGGTACCGAATCAATAGTGTAAAACAACATTGAATTATGTGTGAAATGAAGATATTGGAAAGTAAAAAATAAAAGGGGGGGGCTCATGAAAAGATAGGGGAGGCCTGATATGTACCCCCTCGGAGCGAATTGGGTTAATTAATAGTCCCAAAATATGTACCTCCTCGGACCGAATAGGGTTAATTAATAGTCCCAAAATTTGTACCTCCTCGGAGCGAATAGGGATAATTAATAGTCCCAAAATTTGTACCTCCTCGGACCAAATAGGGATAATTAATAGTCCCAAAATTTGTACCTCCTCGGAGCGAATAGGGATAATTAATAGTCCCAAAATATGTACCACCTCGGAGCGAATAGGGATAATTAATAGTCCCAAAATTTGTACCTCCTCGGAGCGAATACGGTTAATTAATAGTCCCAAAATTTGTACCTCCTCGGAGCGAATAGGGTTAATTAATAGTCCCAAAATATGTACCTCCTCGGAGCGAATAGGGATAATTAATAGTCCCAAAATATGTACCTCCTCGGAGCGAATAGGGATAATTAATAGTCCCAAAATTTGTACCTCCTCGGAGCGAATAGGGATAATTAAGTCCCAAAATTTGTACCTCCTCGGAGCGAATAGGGATAATTAATAGTCCCAAAATTTGTACCTCCTCGGAGCGAATAGGGTTAATTAATAGTCCCAAAATTTGTACCTCCTCGGAGCGAATAGGGATAATTAATAGTCCCAAAATTTGTACCTCCTCGGAGCGAATAGGGATAATTAATAGTCCCAAAATATGTACCTCCTCGGAGCGAATAGGGATAATTAATAGTCCCAAAATTTGTACCTCCTCGGAGCGAATAGGGTTAATTAATAGTCCCAAAATATGTACCTCCTCGGAGCGAATAGGGATAATTAATAGTCCCAAAATTTGTACCTCCTCGGAGTGAATAGGGATAATTAATAGTCCCAAAATTTGTACCTCCTCGGAGCGAATAGGGTTAATTAAGTCCCAAAATAGGAAGAGAGACAGGAAGAGAAAGGGAAGATTGATTGATGGATTGATGGTTAATTGAAAGGGGAAAGAAGAGAAAGAATGGAAGGGATATAAAGTTGAGATAGACAGAAACAAAATCAGAAAGAAAGGAAAAGTTAGAGAAATAAATAAAGAAAATGAGAAATAAAGAAAGATTATTAAAGAAAGTAAAGAAAGAAAGAAAGAAAGAGAGAGACAGACAGGAAGAGAAAAAGAAAGACAGGGAAAGATGATTAAGAGAAAAGAGAGAGAGAGAAAGATTGAAAATTTAAGAACATGGAAAGTTTCTGCTGTGTGTGTGTGTGTGTGTGTGTGTGTGTGTGTGTGTGTGTGTACTTTATAGTAGTAGTAA
>NC_066577.1:7736121-7738621 GCF_024679095.1 Eriocheir sinensis
CCATCCTTATCCTTCCCTTACCTTCCCTTTCCTTACCATCCCATCCCTTCTCATCCCTTCCCTTCCCTTCCCTTCCCTTCCATTCCCTACCCTTCCGATCCATATCCTTCCCTTCGCTCACCATCCCTTCCCCTACTATCCTCTCCCTTACCATACCATCCCTTACCATCCCTTCCCTTCCCTTCCCTTCCCTTCCCTTCCCTTCTCAACCTCTCTCTCTCTCTCTCACAGGCAAGAAATGGAGGCAGCAATGTGGAGGGTCAAGCCCGTACAGCGATTGTGGAAATTTCGATCTTGACTTTGACCTTAAATCGGAATTCGGCAGTGACCTCGGTGACCTCGACTTGACCTCCGAGGACATCCGTGACCTCGATCGCTACATCCTCGACCCCAATGACCCCTCCCTGGTTGGCGGAATGCAGGATATGGACCTTGGCGCGAGCTCACTTGGATATGGTAAGTTTGAGAGAGAGAGAGAGAGAGAGAGAGAGAGAGAGAGAGAGAGAGAGAGAATTCAATTAGTTTTTATATTGTTATTTTTCTTCTTCTTCCTTCTCCTCCTCCTCCTTCTCCTCCTCCTCCTCTTCCTCTTCCTTTTAATTATTCTATATATTAATTTTATCTTGATTGAGTGATTGATTGATTGAAACTACTACTACTACTACTACTACTACTACTACTACTACTACTACTATTAACTATTTCTACTATTCTCTTACAGATAGTATTGATAGTTGCCCGGAATCTGTCGCTCAACTATCCGCCGCCTCTTCCTCCCCTTCCTCCCTCTCCCCCATCCCCTTCTCCTCCTCCTCTTCCTCCTCCCCCTCCCCCTCCTCCTCCAATCATCTCGCCCCTCCTGATCCTCTGAAGAAGATTCGGGCTGACCCAAAGAAGAGAGGTGAGATTGTTGTTATTTTTGTTATTGTTATTATTATTGTTATATATACTACTTCTACTATTACTACTACTACTACTACTACTACTGCTATTGCTATTGTTTTTCTTCTTCTCTTCCTCCTCCTCCTTCTTCTTCTTCTTCTTCTTCTTCTTCTGCTTCCTTCTCCTCCTCCTCCTCCTCTAACCCTTCTCTCTCAGTCTCAATCTTCTTCTTTTTCTTCTTCTTCTTCTTCTTCTTCTTCTTCTTCTTCTTCTTCTTCTGCTTCCTTCTCCTCCTCCTCCTCCTCTAACCCCTCTCTCTCAATCTCAATCTTCTTCTTCTTCTTCTTCTTCCTCTAACTCCTTCCTCCTCCTCCTCCTCCTCCTCCTTCAGCTTCTTCCTCCTCTTCTTCCTACCCTTCCTCCTCCTCCTCCTCCTCCTCCTCCTCCTCCTCCTCCTCCTCTAACCCCCCCCCTCTCTCCCAATCCCTTCAGAGCGTGGTCCAAGGAACTGGGAATTTGTGATCCGCCTCCTCGCTGATCCACGTTCGAATCCTTCTCTCATCCGCTGGGAACAGAAGGATCAGGGAGTGTTCAGACTCGTCCAGCCCGCTGTGATCGCCTCCATGTGGGGCAAGAGATCCGATCGTCCTAACCTGTCCTACGATAACTTTGCGAGGGGATTGAGGTGAGTACAAGGGGATTGAAAGGGATTGAGGGGGATTAGAAAGGGATTAAGAGGAATTGATTGGTACCATAAACACAGGAACCAATAAACAACGGTACCAAAGGATTAAGAGGAATTGACCGTTACCATAAACACATGGACCAATAACTAACGGTACCAAAAAATAACAATACCGTTACCATAAACACAGGAACCAATAAACAACGGTACCAAAAAAACACAATACCGGTACCATAAACACAGGAACCAATAAACAACGGTACCAAAAAATAACAATACCGTTACCATAAACACATGGACCAATAACTAACGGTACCAAAAAGCACAATACCGGTACCATAAACAAAGGAACCAATAAACAACGGTACCAAAAATCACAATACCGGTACCATAAACACAGGAACCAATAAACAACGGTACCAAAAAAACACAATACCGGTACCATAAACACAGGAACCAATACGTAACGGTACCGGAACCAATACTTAACCCACCCTTCTCTGTCCCTTCCCATAGGTACCACTACACCACAGGAGCGCTCCAGCCTGTCTCAGAGAAGCAATTGGTGTACAGATGTGGACCCAAGGCATTGAGGTATCTGATTGACCTGAGCCGAGGGGCGTGCCAGTGAGAGAGAGAGAGAGAGAGAGAGAGAGAGAGAGAGAGAGAGAGAGAGAGAGAGAGAGAGAGAGAGGGAGAGAGGGAGAGCGAGAGAGAGAGAATGGAGAGAGAGGAAGGAAAGAATGGAGAGAAAGATTAAAAAATGACAAAAATGAAGAAGATTGAAGAGATAGAGAGAGGAGAAATGAGAAAGCAGAGAGAGAGAGAGAGAGAGAGAGAGGGGGGCAGCTATTACTATTATTATCATTATTATTATTTATATAACTTATCGTATACTAATTACATATCAAAGTTAACAATGACATAGTAATC